>NC_066883.1:37659158-37959158 GCF_022985175.1 Labeo rohita
ATATTGCATAAAATATTTTTATCATGTAGGCAAGACACTACTTTTGGACTATTTTGCTTTAATAACATGTCTTCTTTCAGAGTAGTGGATAGAAAATATCCAAAATAGACATTTAAAGTGTTATTTTAAGTTTATTTTATTACACCTGTGTGTTTCTGTACATATATCTAAAGGTCATTTTCTCAAAATGAGTTTGTTTCTCCACTTCAGCTGCACTTACATATGACAAAACTTAGAGTTTTATTCATATCTATATTCTGAAGGTTTTTACTGAAGGGTTTGTTCACACATAATTTACATGTGTTATTACTGCATCTTATATATTTGCGTCTATAGGTTTTAGCGTCTATAGACTGTTTTATCAAAATTAGTTTTTTCTTCACTTCAGCAGCACTTACCTATGCCAAAACTTAGAGTTTTATTCAAATCTATATTCTGAAGGTTTTTACTGAAGGGTTTGTTCATACATAATTGCATGGATTATTACTGCACCTTATATATTTGCGTCTATATATTTTAGCGTCTATTGGCCATTTTACCAAAATGAGTTTTTTCTCCACTTCAGTAGAACTTACATACACCAAACTTCACTGTTTTATTCCTATCTATATTCTAAAGGTTTTTATAGAGGGGATTGTTCATATATTATTCACAAAGTTTTATTATGGTATCTATTTGCACCTGTAGGTTGCAATTATAATACATATATCTGAAGCCTATTTTTTTAGATCAGTTTCTTTTTCCACTTCAGCAGCACTTACATTCACCAAAACTTAGAGTTTTATTCCAATCTATATTTTGAAGGTTTTTATAGAGGAGTTTGTTCATATATCATTCACATGGTTTATTATTTCACTTTATCTATTTGCATCTGTAGATTGCAATTACAATATACATCTTCAAAGGTAGTTTTCTCAAAATTAGTTTCTTCCTCCACTTTAGCAGCACTTGCATCAAACTTAACAGTTTTATTCCTATATATATATATATATACTTTAGGTTTTTACAGACAGGATTGTTAATATAGACTACAATGATTTCTATAACAATTTATTCTTAATAACAGTGAAAATGTACTCTTCTCTTGCTGATTGAATTTTCTGATTTATGGAGTGATAAAAAGAGAAATCCAAAATCTTTAACTCTAATATGTCAGCAAAATCAAACAAGAGTTCTGAATCTGGCTTTATGCAATGTTCAGATTTATACTTTGAAAATGTCTGCAAATTAGTGCAAATTTAATTTGACATTTAAACATAACCTTTCAGAAAGCTTTTAATACAAAAAATGCACTGTAATTGAAAAGTAATATTTTAGGATAAAAAACATACAAACACTTACCAATGACGAAAACAGGCATGAAGGCTCCACATGGTACAGGAATTGTTGTGGCTAAAGCAGACATCCAAAACTGCACAAAAACATAGAACAGTAACACTCATTAAAACAAACAAATCCATTTTTGTAATATTTCAGCAAAATCTAATAGCTTTCTCTACCTCTGCAACAATTTTTCTGCTTATATAACCAAGAAGAACCAATAATAACCAATAATATCATCAGTGTTGAGGGATTAACTAACTAAAAGTAGCAAAGCAACTAACTCAGTAGAATTCATTTTTCAGTAGCATGACAGTAATTTTCCAGTAACAAGCTATTTTGTGGCAAAATTACATTGCTGGTTATTACAGAACAATAGCAGTGACACACTTGTATCAAACTAAAATTAAAAATAGCAATGATAAAATAGCAACGTTTTAATTGTAACAGGTTCAAAGATTCATAACTGTCATATTGTTTGTTTATGGCAGTGATTATGTGAGACGGATAGCTCACGTAACAGGTCTTTCTGCGAGTCTGCAGCTGCCCATCTCTCTACACACAATAGCCTGGCATATGACAAACCAGAGGGGTGTGATATTCACACATGCGCCTGTGTGCGTCACAACACATCAAAATCCCCAAATATCCTCACAGATCAACGCTTCGTTATACATCTGACGCAAAAATCTGTCACGACTGTCATGTGCATGACATTTTATGCTTAGACTGTACGATTTCCTCATCAGAGTAAACTAGAAAATTAAATGTCAGATATAAATGTGTAAATATAAAAATAAGCATGTCCACAAAAAAAAAGCTACTTTGACAATTTCACCCATAACCAACTAAAAAAATAAAATAAAATAATTTGTAGTTTTAATTTTTTCATATAAATATATTTTTCAAATTCTAAAAATAAATATAAAAGATATTTATATAAATTATTTTAATTATACATTATTTTTCAATGATAAATTACTGTTTTATAATTTATTTATTTATAATTATTATAAATTGTAATAACAGAAAAACTAGATTCAAAATACTTTTAACAACATACAAATAAAAGTTTGACAAAACGTCTTTATAAAAAGTAAACAGAACAAAATAATAAAAGTGTGTATTTGTGTGTGCTCATTAGTGAACAACCCAGGAAAATCTCATATCATCGTTTCGTCCCCTAACTCTTTATTTGAGTTAAGTTAATTAGATTAAGCAAATGGCAACACAAACGCACAAGTCTGAACTTTTGCTCCCACCTGGAAATAGCATTTCTGTTATTTGGTAATTAGACACACACACACAGAAAAGGAAAGATGAAACACACACTCACTTGTCACTTGTTACTGAATGTGAGGTGAATCCTGAAATGAACTGAGCGTAATTAGAGAAGTGATTTTATTGGCCGATCACACAACAGGAAGAAGAGTTAATTAAGAGAGAAAGTCACACACAAAAGCAAACACAAGAACAAACACACACATACACACAAACACACAGCACGATCAGTGGTTTGTGCGCGAACAGAACCGCTCCTGGTGGAGGTAGAGGTGGGATTCAGTGCGAATGTTACGTAAGTGTTATGTGAATTATGTTGGAGAGTGTTTCAAAGCTGTGGGTGGATAGAGAGATCATTGCATAATATTCTCTCCTTCCTTCCTTCCTTCCTTCCTTTCGTTCGCTCTCTCCTGGCACTGAAAAATGGACAGATCCATCCAAAATCTGCATGTCTCTTTCTCTCCACCTGCCAGTATTTTTTTTTTAAGTTCCTTCTTTCTATTATTACGCCTCAGATTACACACAAACACACATACATAAACAATATTATGGATTTAAAAAAAATATATATTTAGTTTAAATTTCAATTTCTTAATAAAGTCTCTGAAAATGAAATGTTTTATATATATGTATTTATACATATATGTCTGTTTAATGTGTATGATTTCTGTGTATGTTCCACAAATATTATGAACATTTTAAAAATTTAACAATTTTTAATATGTTAGTGACCACATTTTAAACCTCTAAAAATAGTCAAAAAATAGTTCAAAACCTCTAATAAATAAATAATAAAAATAAAAATAGAACATATATTCTGCACAGAATTTATTTGTTTTTAAATTAATCTTAATAATTATTCCTTAATAATAAAGTCTCTGAAAAAAAAAACATTTAAAATGACAATATATTTATATACTAAATATTAATTACACTCATTAAATTTATATATACTTTAAATTTATTTTAGAAATTACATTCTAATTACATTCTATTTATGTTGAATAGACATATATAGATAATTTATATAATAAATTACATTAAAATGTATTTATTTCAAATAAAACTAGATATTTATAAATATGTGTGTTATTTGGTGTAAAAATTGCTTCCACAAATGTTATGAACAGTTTAAGAGTTTAACAACTTTTACTGAACTAGTGAGGTCATTTCAAACCTTTTAAAAATAGGCAAAACAAAACAAAACCAAAATATAACATATTGTGCATAGAATTTAATTGTTTTTAAATTAATCTTAATTTCTTAATAGTAAAGTCTCTGAAAATTACATACATTTAAAATGACAAAAAATATATACTGTATAGTAATTACATTTACACTTAATTACACAATTTATATATACTCTATATTTATATTAGAAATTGCATTTTATTTATGTTGAATTATATCTGTTATTTGGTATAACTTAAATTAGTTAAAACTAAAAATTGCTTCCACAAATGTTATGAACATTAAGAGTTTAACAATTATTACTACACTAGTGAGGGCATTAAAAAAAATTAATTGTTTTTAAATAAATCTAATTTTAATTAACCCAACCCTTAAAAATGATACAAAATAAATTAAAAGTATATTTTAAAAACCTAATACTTAAAAATGGAACTTCCATCCCTGGATGTCCCCAAAGGCTGGTTTTGTCAGATTTAGCTCGATTCTAGGGACAAATTTACCCCCAGACATAACCATGTGGTTCCAGATTGAAGACACACAGGTTACGCCGAAGGTTCCCGTTCCACTAAAGGACACGCAGGGCACTTGTCCCCATGGCAACGCTGACGACATCACTTCCTGTGCCGTGACAGGTTTCGACCGGGTTCTGATGAGGTTGCCAGGGAGACACACTCGTGCAGGTAACGTGCACACACACACACACACACACTTATTTTTCTCAGCCAGTGACTTAAAAGAGCTGGGTTTGGTTTTTGAGCACATCATCAGGCCAGGGTAAGATGTAAATACTGAATGGGTGTTGATATGCAAATGTGGGCGGTCATATGTTAATGAGCTCATGAATTATTACTATGGTGTTTTGGAGGACAGGACAGGAATTTGAGTATTCAGAAAGCTTCCACAGAATAATAAAAACCAAGAATGCAATATGATGTTTGTGTGTGTGTTTGTTTATTTACCTTCATAACGATGAAGATGACGAGGATCACAAAGACATTAGCCTGCGGATGTTTCCAGGCGGCCGAGTGACTGTCATAACTAAAGTCTTCAGTCATTCCTTGCTTCGTCCAAGTGCGATTGTCAAAAAATGAAACCAGGGTCTCCTTCTGTGTAAGCTATAAAAAAAAAAAAAAAAAAAAAAAAAAAAAAAACTGATACAGAAAATCTGATATTTAATTTCTTATTTTAAACATAAACCTCTCGATACTGAAATCAATACAGGTAAGAAAAAAAAAACAAGTTCTATCATCATATTCCAGGATTTCCAAACTAAGTTATGTGAGTTCCTGAAAAGCTAATAATTATTAATAATAATGATTGTAAATTAAAATAATTTAGAAACTCAAAAAAGGTTAAATATTTAAACGCACGTAGGAATCAGCATTAATTTTAGTATATATAAATACTATAATGGTTTTTAATCATTTTTTTTATTTTTATATTTTCAGTTTCATTTTCATTTCAGCTAAAGTTTTTTGTAATTTAATTTTAGTAAGATTTTCTAAAATATATTTTTTTTATTTCTAGAATCATGCTAGTAACTTGCTAATCATGCTAGAAACATGCTAACAACTTGGTAATCATGCTTGAAACATGCTAGCAACTTGCTAATCATGATAGCAAAATGCTATTAACATCTTAATCATGCTAAAATCATGCTAGTAACTTGCAAATCAAGCTAGAAACATGTTAGCAACATGCTAGCAACCTGCTAATCATGCTAGAAACATGCTAACAACTTGTTAATCACGCTAGAAACATGATAACAACCTGACAATCATACTATAATCATACTAAAAACATGTTAGCACCTGCTAATCATACTGGAAACATGCTAACAACTTGCTAGCAACTTGCTAATCATGGTAGAAACGTGCTAGCAACCTGCTAATCATGATAGAAACATGTTAGCAACATGCTAACATCTTGATAATCAGGATAAAAACATGCTAAAAACGTGCTAATCATGATAGAAACATGCTAGCAACCTGCTAATCAAGCTGGAAACATGTTAGCAACATGCTAATCATACTAGAATCATGCTAGCAACATGCTAGCAACTTGTTAATCATGCTAGAAACATGCTAGCAACCTGTTAATCATGCTAGAAACATGCTACCAACTTACTAATCACGCTAGAAACATGATAACAACCTGACAATCATACTATAATCATGCTAAAAACATGTTAGCACCTGCTAATCATACTGGAAACATGCTAACAACTTGCTAGCAACTTGCTAATCATGGTAGAAACGTGCTAACAACCTGGTAATCATGATAGAAACATGTTAGCAACATGCTAACATTTTGATAATCAAGATAAAAACATGCTAACAACTTGCTAATCATGCTAGTAGCATGCTAAAAACATGCTAATCATGATAGAAACATGCTAGCAACCTGCTAATCAAGCTGGAAACATGTTAGCAACATGCTAATCATACTAGAATCATGCTAGCAACTTGTTAATCATGCTAGAAACATGCTAGCAACCTGCTAATCATGCTAGAAACATGCTACCAACTTACTAATCACGCTAGAAACATGCTAGCAACTTGACAATCATACTATAATCATGCTAAAAACATGTTAGCACCTGCTAATCATACTGGAAACATGCTAGTAACTTGCTAATCATGCTAAAAACTTGCTAACAACCTGCTAATCATGATAGAAACATGCAAGCAACATGCCAACATCTTGCTAATCAGGCTAAAAACATGCTAGCAACTTGCTAATCATGCTAGCAGCATGATAAAAACGTGCTAATCATGATAGAAACGTGCTAGCAACCTGCTAATCATGCTAGAAACATGTTAGCAACTTGCTAATTATGCTAACAACTTGTTAATCACGTTAAAAACATGCTAGTAACTATCTGAGACTATCTATCTATGTTTCAAAACATTCAAACTTTAAACTTTTAAAACCATTTTAAACGTCAACCTATTTCAGACTGAAAACCATTGAACTTAAAACAGTTTTTTTTTTTCTTTAAACGTTTAAAAAAAATTTAAAACTTTTTTAAACTTTCTGGTCCGGCTTTCTCAAGCCAACTTTAAGTTTGTCTTGACTTAGATTTTTTAGTTAACTTTAATTACTCTGATATGAACATGCAAATGTGTTGTTAAATTATTAAAATATTAACTTAAAATCTAAATAATGTCACACCTTTCTTCTGTATAGCCACAAAGTTGAGTTTGTTACATAATAAGAATAAACTTTGGCAACACTGAAATAAATTAAAACAACACTGAACTAAATGTAGCTGAATAAATGACACAGTTATCTTATTTGGAGCTGGTTTATAGCTGAATTTGTATTGAATTTTATAACTGATGATTTTTACAACATTAAAGTTGTTATTTTCCTTTTTTTTTTCATTTTCCTGCTTTGAACCGGTTCTATAAAGTGCTGTAGAAATGAACTTGTGACTTTACAAACAGTAACATAATGTGAATTTGAAGTAAATCTTTTTATGGATGTTTAGATGCATTTTACTACAAAACAAGTCTCAAGTACTGATTTAGAAAGGACTATTTGCAGTATTGTATGAGAGTCAAGTCATACACTGCTAATGGAGCTTTTATTGCCTCATTCTGAGTCACTGATTAAAGAAAACAAGTGTGTGTGTGTGTGTGTGTGTGTGTGTGTGTGTGTGTGTGTGTGTATGAATTAGAGAGAGAGCTGGTGCCTTATTCTGTATTTTATACATGTGTCGTTCGGGCTGATTAATGAATGCCTCATGTTTCTCTCAACTGTCTCATTAAGATTATTAACTGGATGGATTTAACAGCCTGAGGAACAAACACGTGTGTGTGTGTGTGTGGACTTGTTTTTATATCCTTGTGGGGACCTAAACCTGAATACACACAGACTCATGGGGACTAGTGTCACCGTGGGGACCTAAATTGAGGTCCCCATGGGTACAAAAGCTTATAAATCATACAGAATGAGATTTTTTGAGAAAGTAAAAATGCAGAAAGTTTTCTGTAAGGGTTAGGTTTAGGGGTAGGGTTAGGGTAAGGGGATAGAAAATACAGTGTGGACAGTATACAAACCATTGCACCTATGGAGAGTCCCCACAAGGATAATAAACCAGACTGTGTGTGTGTGTGTGTGTGTGTGTGTGTGTGTGTGTTACCTGTCCGGCCATGAACTGCCCAAAGCCTGGAGGGAAAGAGAGCGTTGAAATCAGTAGAGTGACCAGCGCGGGATACAAGAGACGCCTGAAACACAATCAGACACATTATATATGTCAATAGATCTAAACCTGTCGACAGACAACTGTTTCAAATTAGGCTACATGTAAAATAAGCAAGTACTTCATAATTTTCAGAAAGCTTAGGGGATATTTAGATTTCAATTAAGATATGTTCTGCCCATTTATTAACTTTTTAAGTAGTATGAAAATAATATCATTTTAGGAGGTTTAACTACACTATTAGTTAAAAAATCTTGTATATTTTTAACATATTCAGACATTTGACCTTCACAATTACAGAGAAACAAATACACACCCGTATTATTTTAACATCATTCTATTAATAGTTTAATCAGTTTTAATTTTTTAATTTTTCCATTTTTATTTTAGTTAGATTAGTTAGTTTTAGTAATTTAAACATCTATACAGTTAATTTTTTTAAGTTATTTTTGTACATCTTAAGTTAAACTAACATAAGTTAACTTAAACATGCAGTACGTTAACCTAAACAAACTGCATACTATACTTAAGAGTGTATAAGTATAAATATCTAAACATTCTTAAATCAAGATACATTTACTTGAGAAGCAAATATTTAAGAACAAGGATTACTTCTTGTTTTCTGAAGAAAAAAAAAAACCCAGAAAATTTCTAAGTTTGAAAAGCTTGCAACAATTTTAAATTTGAAAAAGAAAAGAATTTCTATATTTGAAAAAACTTCGTTTAATGTGGGTAATGCAGTTCTTACTAAAGGTTACAATGTTATTTGTACTTTTTGAATATTTGCTGTACAAAACTTACAAAATGTCTATTTAAAAACACACACGACATTAAGTTTTTTACTGCAAAATTGATCAAAATGTTCTAAGTTTTTGCTTAAACAAGAAAAAATATCTAGCCAAAATTTTGTTTTCCATTAAGATTTTTTAAGTTTTATTAAGAATCAAGTTAAGAATCTTGTTTTAGCAAAAAATAACAAAATTCTGATCAATTTTTAGTAAACAAGACTTAATATATTTTTGATTTTGCTTCTCAAGTAAATGTATCTTGATTAAAGAATGTTTACAAATTTATAAAATAGTAAGAAAATCATTTTTTTGCAGTGTACAAGTTGAACTAAATAAAAATGTAAAATATTTCCATTAAGATTTTTTAAGTTTAAATAAGAATCAAGATTATTTTTCATACCCCATTGGCAGATATTTTTGCTTGTTTTAAGCAAAAACGAACAAAATTCTGATCAATTTTTCAGTAAACAAGACTTGATATCTTTTTGATTTTGCTTCTCAAGTAAATGTATCTTGATTAAAGAATGTTTAGATATTTATACTATAAAAAAGACAAAAATTGTAAGTAATAAAATAATTTTTTTTGCAGTGTACAAGTTGAACTAAATGAAAATTACAAAAATATTTCCATTAAGATTTTTTTTGTTTTATTAAGAATCAAGATTTTTTTTGTACCCCATTGGCAGATATTTTTTCTTGTTTTCAGCAAAAACTAACAAAATTCTGATCTATTTTTCAGTAAACAAGACTTACCATATTTTTGTTTTTGCTTCAAGTAAATGTATTTTGATTAAAGAATGTTTAGATATTTATACTATAAAAAAAGACAAAAATTTGTAAGAAAATAATTTTTTGCAGTGTACAAGCTAAGCTAAATAAAAATTAGAAATATTTCCATTAAGATTTTTACATTTTATTAAGAATCAGGAAAATTTTTGTACAGATAGTTTTTGAACAAAATTGATAAATTTTTCAGTAAACAAGACTTAATACATATTTGATTTTGCATCAAGTAAATGTATCTTGATTAAAAAAAATGTTTAGATATTTATACTATAAAAGACAAAAATTTGCAAGAATTTTTTTTGCAGTGTACAAGTTGAACTAAACGAAAAACTGAAATATTTCCATTAAGATTTTTTACATTTTATTAAGAATGAAGATTATTTTTCGTACCCCACTAGCAGATATTTTTTCTTGTTTTAAGGAAAAACTAACAAAATTCTGATAATTTTTTCAGTAAACAAGACTTAATATCTATTTGATTTTGCAAATTTAGTAAATGTATAAAGAATGTTTAGATATTTATACTATACAAAAGAAAAAATTGCAATTAAAAAATAATTAATAAAAATTATTTTTGCAGTGTATAAGTTGAACTAAATGAAAAGTAGAAATATTTCTAAGGGAACTAGCTGATATAAAAAATGAAGTTTATATATATATATATACATACACACACACACTTTATTTCAGTTATCCTTCATTTTATTTCAAGCAAAAAACAAAAGGTTTTAGTTTTCACTCTAGTTAACTACAATAACCCTGGGAACACTTACTTCTTCATGAGGAACTTGTTAATAGTCTTCTGTTTTCGCATGAACTGCACAATTAGCCTGTTCAAATACACAAATAAGGCACCACCAAACCCGCTGGCGATTCTGCAGAGAGAGTGACATCATGCATATTTATTATGAGTGGGATAAAAATGCTCATGAATAAATGAGTCATAATGCAGTTCATTAGATGATTTTGTTTGTGCTCTCATCAAATATCTGTTGGGTACAATGTGTCTAAAACAAACGCATTTTAACAATTAGCAGGAGACATTGACATTCAAGTAAACAGTGAGCAATAAAAAAAAAAAGTTCAGCAGAAACATATTGCAAGCAACAGAAGAAAAGACAATTAGCATCAAAGACAAATGGATTAAAGTAGTAAACATGATTAAAGAAGTTAATCATGATTTCTTTTTTAAAAATGCAAACAATACTGTATGTCTTGATTTACAATATCTATCAATTGGTCAATTGTTTTCCTGTTTTAAAGACAAACCTGACAAGATTTTTAAGGTTTATCATATACTTTAACTTTTTATTTACTAACTTTGATTCACTGTTACATTTGTTCAGTTAAAGATGTTTAGATATTTTTAATGTACACCAGGACAGAAACACAGAGAAAGAAAAGAAAAGAATTTTCTCACTGTTAAGAAAGAAATAAAAGAGGCTGAACTGACCCGATCACAGCAAACGCTGGAAGCTCTTGGAGGTCAAAGGGGAAGTCTAGTCTGAACCGCGTTTTAAAGAGAGCTGTGATCGTTTCTGAGAAAGAGAGAGAGGATTCCTTTAACTCTCAACATACAGAAGTACATCACATGTTTTCAAGAACATATACACACACACACAAACACAAACCTTCATCTCTGTTCCACACTGCCAGAACTCTAAAGATAAAGGCACTAAACGTAGCAGCAAAGAATCCACGCCAGTAGTTTCGTACGGCGAAAAACGTGGAGGTTACCTCAATGCTGAATAACACACCTGAAATGCACATATATAAAGTTATTATCTTGATGGGAATTTCCCATGGTTTTTCCAATTTAGGAATGTTCTACATTTTTCAAACTTAGAAGTGTGTTCAAATATAGACATTTAAGGTTTTTTTACAAATTTACAAATGTTCTTCAGTAAATGTACAAATTTTCTTTGTTTTTAAATAGACATTTTTGCACAAATATTTGTCCAAATGTACAAAAATTGTTCAAAATCTACAAACAACATTGTAACCTCTAGTGAAAACTGCATGAACTACATTTTTTTACGTTTTTTTTTCAAATACAGATTTTTTCCTTTTTTTTCAAATGTAGAATTATTTTCTGTTTTTTAAATAGACATTTTGTAATATTTTTTTTCAAAATTTACAGCAAATATTCAAAAGGTACAAATAATATTGTAACCCCTAGTTAAAACTGCATTAACTACATTACAGCTAAATTTTTTTGTCAAATATGGAATTTTTTTTTTTTTTTTTTTTTTTTTTTTCAAATTTAGAATTTTTCTAAGTTTGAAAAACTTAGAAATTCAGTTTTTTTTTATTTAGAAATGTTCTAAGTAAGTTTTTTGGTTTCAAACTTAGAAAATTTCTGTGTAAATTTTCTTTTGTAAGATTTTTTTCCAAATTCACAGCAAATATTCAAAAGGTACAAATAATATCGTAACCCTTAGTTAAACCTGCATTAACTACATTACAGCTAAGTTTTTTCAAATATAGATATCCTTTTCTTGAACTATATTTTTTTACATGTTTTTTTTTTTTTAATACAGACTTTTTTTTTTTCAAATGTTGAATTGTTTTTCAAACTTAGAAATTTTCTGTGTTTTTAAATAGACATTTTTTTAAGATTGTTTTCCAAATTTACAGCAAATATTCAAAAGGTACAAATAATATTGTAAACCCTAGTTAAAGCTGCATTAACTACATTACAACTAAGTTTTTCAAACAGAACAATTCTAAATTTAAAAACAAAAAAATTCAAACATAAAACTTTTTTTTTTTTTTTAAATACAATTTCTAAGTTTCTTCAAATATAGAATATAGAAATATAGAAATGTTCCAATTTTCCATTTTTTTTTACATTTAGAAATGTTTTTTAAACAGACATTTTGTAAGTTTTTTTTTTTTTTTTTTAATTTAAAGTAAATAATCCAAAATGTACAAAGAGCATTGCATCCCCTAATTAAAACTCAATTAACTACATAGTAACCATACTTACATAATTTTACATCAATTATTTAGTGTTCATTTGAATGTTTTTTTTTTTACTGTGTGGGCACTAAACCATTCAGAACTGAACTGAAACACCTTTTTAAATTCCATTTTAAATCCTAAATCTGAATCAAATTAAATCTGAAAACTAAACACCAATTCAAATTTCAATTTAATTACATGGAATGAAAATGCAATTCAGAAGAAATTTACAGCATATAACCGTGGTGAACAAACTTTTTCCAAAGTGCTTTAATTTTCTACTAAATCTTTAAAATTGAGCCAAAAAACAAGGAGGATTAGAAGACTTTACATGATCATAAATATTATCTGATATACATGTTTATTATTAGCGTTTGTGTGGTTAAAACTGATCAACAGATACAAATCAACAGATGCAAACTTTAAATGCAATATTTTTTTTAATGAAACAATCTGAAACGAGGTGTCACATGACACAATTAAATAGTTTTGAAAACTAAAAATTAAAAATGTTGATCTTATTTTAAAGAAATATGTCTGATTAGAGAATCAGTGACACAAGGTTGTTTGGTTTCTCTTTGGGGACACTTTCAGAAATGTTATCCTAAATCAACACGAACGGTTCTGACCTCCAATAGGAGCAGCAAAGCAGCATCCGACCCCGACAGCACAGGCAGCCGCAAGCATCTCAGTGTTTCTGGACTCATTCTGTTCAACACACACACACAACAGACAATTTAATATGCAAAAACAGACTACTTGACCCGTTGTTCAAAACACACGCACACACACACAAAACCAAAAAGCAGAAGTACGAACACACCAGTACAGTCCAGGACTGTTCAATACACCAACACAATCAAGCACAATAAAAAAAAAATCTAACTGCAGAAAAACACACCATGTATCACACTATCTACAAACAGATACACACACAAAAATAGACACACACCTGTGTTTGGTAAATATATTCAGAGATGGATATCGTTGTTAGTTTTATCCTCACTTAAGGAAAACTTCATCAAGAGAAATGCAAAAATACATACATTTTAGGATGATTTTGACTGATAACCCACACACACACACACACACACACGTAAAAAAAAAAAAAAAAAAAAAAAAAAAAAAACTTTCCAGGAAATTATCGGGTTTACAATTTACATTTGAGCATTCAGTGGATGCTTTTATACTAATTTTATCTTGTTTCGTGATGCACAATACTTGATATAAATTAAATATTTCTGCAATAAGTGTTTGTAAATTTAAAATTAAAATAACAAATGACAAGAACATTTGACTTGTATGAATCTGTTCATTAGATACTTAAATAACAAAAATTGACAGATCAAATTTACACGTTTTTTACTCAACAACAACAAAAAAGGAATTAATTTGGTTGAAGATGGAAAAACACAAACACACAATCTTTTGTAAAATTTTTCCTCATAATGTTAAAAGTTTCTTGCACCAAAATAGTTGCAACTTAGTTTTCGTACTAATAGTTTTATTGTAATTCTCACATGAATGAAAAACAAAAACAAAAAAACACAGTAATGTATTTTAAGAATCGATTAAAAAAAATAATGTATACTTGACCCAACATGGCAAAATCTTGACAGAAACCTTGTGAGATTCTTGGGAGAATTTGTTACTATTAGAGGAGTTTGCTTTAAATTATAAGCTATGAAACGGTTTTAATTACCTCATAAATTCCACCAAAGAACGACATGAATTTGCAGAGAAGAGCAGCGCATAAACTGGCAATGTGCACAAAAGGACCCTACAGGACAAAAACACACACAAAGTTGTGATAAATTCGAAACAAAGCAGGGATACTTTAAAAACACTAACTCATGTGAAAAAGTTTTGCTGGAGGAAAGGAGAGCAGGTAAATTAGATCTCAAACTAAAAACATATTAATTGTTTTAACCTCCTTGCCCAAAGGCAACCCACTGCCCAGCGCGCAGGTCAGTCCAACGACTTTGGCCACAAATGTTTTTAATGTGAGATATTCCTTCAGCACCACTCCTCTGAGAATCGTCTTCATTTCAGGAATACCAGACCCTGAATGAGAGATAAACGCAGGAGACCACTGTTGAATTATGACGAAGAGCAGAAATCTTTCATGAGTGTGTGAATGTAAGCGTGTCTCACCAGCGGCCTGAGGTGCTACTATGTGTGTGAAGCCTGCAGAGAAACTGATGAGAACCACAGGGTACGTGACCCAAGCTAAATACTGCAGGATTACGTTACTGTCCAAACCACCGTACATCCACTTCTGTGCTGTAGAGAGAAGAATACACAAGGAGAAAATTACAGGGTGTATCTACTACAACATCTTTAAGTACTTACATTTCTACGCTTCTGAAATTGACTGATTTTCAAACTTAGATACGTTTAAAGTTTTCAAGCTTAGAAATGTTCATTGACTTTTTTTCAAACATAGAAATGTTAAAAGTTTTAAAACTATGAACATTTTTAAGTTTCAAAAACTGAACATTTCTAGGTTTTAAAACTTTGAACATTTATGAGTTTCAAAACAATTAACATTTTGAAGTGTTTTTTTTTTTTTTTTTTTCAAAATTAGAAATGATCAAAGTTTTTGAAACTTAGAAATGTTCAGTTTTTTTGAAACTTAAAACTATTCAGTTTTAAAACATTGAACATTTCTAAGTTTCAAAAACTAAAATGTTGATAGTTTCAAACTTAATCTTCATAACTTTGAACTTTTTTCAAAACTTTACACATTTCTAAGTTTTAAAACTTTGAACATTTATGTGTTTCAGAACAATTAACATTTTTAAGTTTTTTTTTTTTCAAAATTAGAAATGTTCATAGTTTTGAAACTTTGCTAATGAACATTTCTAAGTTTCAAAAACTTTGAGTCTAAAACATTTATAAATTTCTAACTTTTTTTAAGTTAGAACTGAACATTTCTGATGTAAAAAAAAACTTTTTCTGTTTCAAAAATTGTGAAATGTTCAGTTTTGAAACTTAAAAATCTTTATAACTTTGAAACTTAGAAATGTTCAAAGTTTTTTTGAAATTTAAAAATATTCATTTTTAAAACTTTGAACATTTCTAAGTTTGAAAAACTGTGAAATGTTCATAGTTTGAAACTTAAAAATCTTCAGAAATTTGAAACTTAGAAATGTTAAAAGTTTCAAAACTATGAATATTTCTAAGTTTCAAAAACTTTACACATTTCTAAGTTTTAAAACTTTGAACATTTATGTGTTTCAGAAAAATTAACATTTTGAAGTTTTTTTTTTCAAAATTAGAAATGTTCATAGTTTTGAGACTTTGCTAATGAACATTTCTAAGTTTCTAAAACTTTGAGTCTAAAACATTTATAAATTTCTAACATTTTTAAGTTAGGAAACTGAACATTTCTGATTGTAAAAAACCTTTTTCTGTTTCAAAAACTGTTAAATGTTTAGTTTTGAAACTTAAAAATCTTTATAACTTTGAAACTTAGAACTGTTCAAAGTTTTTTTTTTTAAATCAGAAATGTTCAGTTTCTTCAAACTTAAAAATTTTAGAAATGTATAAATGTTTTAAACTCAAAGTTTTAGAAACTTAGAAATATTCATAGTTTTGAAACCTAATATTCATAAATTAAAGTTTTTTTTTTTTTTTTTTAAATCAGAAACGTTTAGTTTCTCAAATTTTTGAAATGTTCAAAAAAATTTCAAACTTTTTGAAATGTATAAATGTTTTAGACTCCAAGTTAAAAAATGAAACTAAAAAATGTTCATAGATTTGAAACTTGAAAATGTTCCTAACTTTGAAACTTTGCAATGTTCAGTATTTTTTATTAGAAATCTTTAGTTTTTTGCAAACTTAGAAATGTTCATCAGGAGACATTTTAAAGGTAAACTGTTAACTGTATGGCTGTTCATTTAAATACATTAGTTTATAGACTGATCATCAACTCAAGTTGTTCATCTTAAGACACAGTTGTAATTTCAACAAATTTAACACACACACTCATATACTTACCTTGTAGGAGAAGAGCGATGCAGAAATCCATAACAAAGCTGACCAGAGCCATTACGAGTCCCAGCAAGATGAGGAAGATCCAGTCCTCGCCGACCCGCGACATGAGGAACCGCTGACAGTGCACTGCACAGACTCCACAGAGAAAGACTACATTACCCACAATGCACCAGTGCCCAAAATCAGACTGCACTACTTAGAAAGTACCAGTGCACACCTGGAAGACTCCATATACAACAACTACAATACCCACAACGCCCACAGAAGTGCAAATGACTACGCAACCTACTCAGAAGGCCTTCCATCATCATTATTTTTACAACTAAACTCTCCACAATGCTCTTTTCAATTCTAAAACATACAATCAAAACAATGACTTGTACTACTCAAACACACACAGTGTTAATGCATTGTTACATGCCTTGTTTGAGCAAGTCAGGAGGTAAGTTTATATGCATGGTACAATTTTGGGCACACCTAAATAACCCAAAGAAATCCACTGATTCTCCATGATGTAGTTCAGCCAGATATACTATGCATTAAGAATGTAAATGCCTTTGAATTGCCCCTTGGGGACAAATAAAGTTTTTTAAAAATTTAAATCTGAAAGTGAAATTTAAATATTTTGCTTTCATGTTCAACTTAAAGATTGACTGCACTGAAAAAATGATTAACTGAATTAACTAATTTTTTTAAACTAAGTGGTTGCAATTAATTTATTTTAGCTACAGTATATTTAAAAAATTAAGTTGACTAACTTTCAACATTTTTTTTTAAATGTAGCTAAAATAATTTGTTTGCAACCACTTACCTTAAAAAAAAAGTAAATTCAATTAATCATTTTTAAATGTAGCTAAAATAAATTGTTTGCAACCACTTACAGTACCTTAAAAAAAATAATAAATTCAATGAATAATTTTTATGTAGCTAAAATAGTTTGCAACCACTTACCTTAACACATTTGTAAATTCAATGAATTATTTAAAAAAAGTAGCTAAAATAATTTGTTTGCAACCACTTACCTTAAAAAAATGAGTAAATTCAATTAATATTTTTTTTTTTAAAATGTAGCTAAAATAAATAGTTTGCAACCACTTACAGTACCTTAAAAAAAAGTAAATTCAATGAATATTTTTTTTAAATGTAGCTAAAATAAACTGCTTGCAACAACATACATAAAAAAAGATTCAATGATTTTTTTCAGTGTGTTTAGTAAGCAAAATCTATGTAAAATTGTACATGTAAATGTACTCTGTGTTATTTTAGTACCATTGATATACTATTAGCTTTCTTTTTCCTTTTTATTGTTTTTTTTTTTAAATATCTCTATAGTATTTATAATTTATTTAGTTGTTTTAATACTTCAACTTATTTTATTTCACCTAAATGGCAAGGCAATATTTTTAATTTATTTAATTGAAGCTTTTATATATTATTTTAGTTAACATTTACTTTTTTGCTTTAATTTACTTAAAGCTTTAGTCATTTTGTTGTGTGTTTTTGTCATTTGTCTTAGTTTTTTTATTTTAATAATTTTACTAATATATATAGTTATTTTAGTGCTTAAACTTTTTATATTTTATTTCAGCATTTATTTTCACTGTGCTTAAAGCTTAAGTAATTGATTAATAATTTGGTAATCATTTTCTGTTTTTATTTTTTGTCTATTTAATTCTACTTAAACATTAACTAAAATAAAATGTTAAACTTTTTAAAATTTAATTTCATTGCATACAACTTTTTCATGTTTTTGGTCTCAGTTAGTGATAACTGCTGCTCAATAATCAATCAGTCAATCGCTGGCGGTTTGGACTGACATTTACTTTAGCTGAGTGTGTGCATTTGTATGAAAGTGTGTATGTTCTTGAGTGCTACTGCAGGAACAGCAGTCCATTAAACTCAATAACACCACTTCTGCAGTCATTTTTAAAACATTAATTCTTTATTCTTCTCATAAACAACAGGTCTGGAAAAGCATCTCTGTCACCCTCTGCATCCATAACACAAACACACGGATGCTGTTAGTATCCACGGCAACCTCAATAAGAGCCAATGATGACTCACCAAATGATGGACCGAGAAGCAGCGAATCTGAGCATGTACGAGACGGGTGGCGTAGGAGTGACAGTGTGAACGTGTCTTCAAACACACATAATGCTCTTAAAATCACTTCTAAAGCAATGTTTCCAGACGTCTATAATTTCGCTTTTGAAACGCAGCCACCAACTTTAGACAAAAAAAAAAAAAAGAGACATAAAAGCATGTTAGAATGAGATGCACACACACACACACACACACACGCGCGCACACACACACACACACACACACCCGTGTGAGAAGCGGAACTTGTAAATGTCTTGTTTATGCAGATGTAATGAGGGTGAAGCGTTTATATAAGAGTGTGTGTGTGTGTGTGTGTGTGTGTGTCACTGCTGGCTTCTGTTTTATAACACCACTCCATCAAAACAAAGTCATTTGCTTGCATTTCTCTCTCTCTCTCTTCTTCATTTAACCCCTCGCTTTCTGTTCAAAGAACTAAAATTACCTTCTTTTTGCCGATCTGGATTAATTTATGAGCAGCCAAGAGCCAAATGTGTTTCTTACAGAAACTTTTGGGATGTGATATTTAATATTTACTATTTTCCACAGCGACTTTAAAAAAAAGTGGAGGAAATATATGCAAATATATGCACACAGGTGCAACTGAAGCATTAATATCAGTGTGTGGAAATGTACAAACTTGTTTGTCCTTTGCTGAAACAATACTTATCAATTTAGAACATTATCAATTTACTCTCTATTCCCATAGATTTTCCTTGAGGGAAAATATTAGCATAAAAATGATAATATATAAACAAAACAAAGATTATTGGATATTAAAGACTGTTTTAGTATTTTTACTTCAAAAGTTTAATTCAATATGTTACTTGCCATTTCTTTGTAATTATGTGTGAAATTTACTAACAATTTTTGATAGAAGTAAATCGTTATCAGTCTAGGTGATAAAACCTTCATGTAGTTAAAATTTAAATAATTTAATAGGAATTTAATTACAGTGAAGCCGTTTATAATTTAAATTATATTAATTTATAAATTATATTAAATGATATTTAATTTAAATACATTAAATCAAAGATTTAATCTCAGATTTAAAAAAAAAAAAAAAGTAAAAAGTTAGTTAAAAAAAAATTCTCTGTATAACTGTATAAAAAACAAACATTTATCACAAAAAACATTATAATGTGATAATATGCATAAACTATTTATATAATCTAAAACAATGTTAGAGAGCATTGTCTTATTAAACATTAATGCCAAAATTTATGAAAAAATATTGAACAATATATTTTTAAATATGAATAACTCAAATTCTTATAAAGCACTACATGTATCTAATAATGCAAAGATTACACTTTTTAAAAAGGGTCATGCTACTGATAAATGTAATATAGTACTTACTCTACTTTTTATTCTACTTCAGCTAATCCTAAAAATTATTCACGTATTTCCCTATATATGATAAAAACCAAAAACCTCAGAATGTTAGAAAATAAATATGAGTGCACACACTTTAAAAAAGAGCATCAATGGATCAAAGATTTATGGTAACGTTGTTTAACTGATGAGTATTTAGTTTGTATTTAGCACGTATGTTAGCAGCCATGAGTTGATGAACAACACGTTAATATTTATTGGTTTAAACGGATGCATTTAGATTGTATTTTTACCAGAAAAAAAGTCCGGCGGTGATGATTCCAGGGCATATGGAAACCCTGAGAACAAACCACAGACAGACAGTCTGAGGAAAAGTGTGTTTGTGGAGAGAAAATGTGCCAAAAAATAAGAGAGAGCTGGCAAGAGACACGTTTAGAGATTAGAGAACAGATCAGCTTGTTATTAACCAACACACACTCACGCACACACAAATGCGAACTCATGCCAAAATCTATTTGCAGATCTACAGAAAGTACAGCAGGATGAAAAAACATTTATTTTGTCTCCTGTATACATTAAGCGGTATTAATCTATTGCAACACACAAAAAACAAACACTCACACGCACACACAAATATAAACACAAACACACTCAAACACACACACACACTCCCAAAAATGTGCACAAACACACAAACACTCATACAAACACAGACTTGCATGCACACACACACTCACGCACACGCATGCACTCACATGCACAAGCACATACACAAACACTCATGTTCACAAACAAGCATGCTCACAAACACAAACTCACAAACACTCTCACACACACTCACTCACAGACACGTGCACACACATACACAAGCACACTCACTCTTACACAATCTCACGCACACACTCACTCACACGTGCGCACGCGTACACACGCACGTTCACAAACACACTCTGACACTCTCATGCACACACTCACTCACACATGCACGCACACGCACCCTCACAAACACATACTCAAACTCTCACAAACGTGCACAAACACACAAATACTTAAATGTAAAAACACTTGCACACTCACGCTCTTGCACGCTCTAGCACAAACAGTCACACAAACATTCACTCGCGCAGACACACACAGACACTCACAATCTCTTGCATGCTCTCGCACACACTCACAAACATAAACATCACACTCTCTTGCAGCTTTCGCACACTCACCATCACACTCTTGTGCACGCTCATACACACTCACACACTCATTCTTAAATGCAATCTTTCACACTCACAATCACTCACACATGTGCTTATGCACACTCACAAACACACTCACACAAACGTGGAAAAAAGCTTAAATGCGAACACAAAAACAGACTCTGACACACTCACACATTCACACTCGGACACAATCTCACACATGCATGCACACTCACCAACACATACTCAAACACACTCATAAACGTGCACACTCACACACTCATGAGAGTGTGCACGCTCTGCACATGCACACATGCACACACTCAGACACTCATTCTTATGTGCACACACGCAGATGTACACAAACACAACCACTCACAAACGTGCACAAACACACAGATATTTAAATGCAAACACACTTGCACACACACACACTCATGATCTTGCACACTCAGACACTCACTCTTGCACACACTCATTCTTACGCACACACATGCAGATACAGACACAATCTTACAATCTTTTACACTCACACGTGTGCATACGCGTACACGTACACTCACAAACACACACTCACACATTCACACTCAGACACACCGACACAATCTCTCACACGTGCGCACACACGCATACAAATGCGCACACTCACTCAAACACATACTCATACTCACAAATGTGCACACACACACTCATGAGACACACGCAGACACACTTTCTTGCACGCTCTCACACTTGCGCACACACTCGACACTCACTCTCAAGCACACAATATCTCACAATCTTTCACACTCATAATAACTTACACATGCGCGCACACACGTACATGCATGCACGCACGCACTTCCAAACACATACGCGCACACACACACACACACACACACAATCTCTCACATATACGTACACAAGTGCACACGTACATGCTCACTTACAAACACACACTGACACACTCTCACACACACTCGCATGCAGAAACACACAGACACAATCTCTCACACTCACTATCACTCACATGTGCATACACGCATGCACAGTCACAAGCACAACTCACAAACTTGCACAAACACACAAATGCTTACACAAACACACACACTCATGCTCTTGCACGAACAATCACACAAACACACACTTACACACGCAGACATACACACTCTCACACAGACACTGACGCTAGGGCTGCACAATAAATCGACTTACTAAATCTTTCTCTAATTACAATTACAGGTCATCCTAAGGGTTTTTTTCCCTCGTGGTTTTCAGAAACTAAATATAAAATTGTGGCATGCAGTTGCTTCAAACAATGGTATAAAGCTATTCAAAACATCATTTAGTGTAAATTGTGATAATCGTAATTAACAATCGCAATTACAATTTGAAGGGATTAATCAGCAATTATGATTTTTGTCATAATCGTGCAGCCCTAACACACACTCACAATCAAACATACACGATCACACACTTTTCACAAACACACTGGTCTAAAGAGAAGTCTTTCTCAGGACGTCTGACAGTCAGAGAGTAAGTGAAGCGGGTTAATAAAAAGGAAAGCGAGGCCCGCTAAAACCACTAGTTGACTCGTCTCTGCGGTTGTCATGGTGACGTAAGGAGCCGAGAGTTCGCTGTAGTGATGATGTCACAGAAAGTGACAATTTAATTTATTCTGCGCTCCGCTGTTGCCATGACAACAACAAACCAGCCATCCATCCACCTGATGAGAGCTTCCGTGAGCAACCTGTAACCATGGTGACCTGTGGCACCACACGGATCTCCTGCTGACATCACATCTGCTACAGGAAGAGAGTGTGAGTGTGTGTGCGTGTGTGTGTGTGTGTGTGTGTGTTCTCGCTCAGTTCTTTCACTTCATTCACCTGTCTGGCTGCTTTAGTAGAATAATGGCGCCCTCATCAGGACAAACACTGACACTGAGCTACACACCATCTCACAAAAACCCTGTAGTATTAAGTATGACATTTTTTCAAGAATATAAAGACCAGAATTCGACAGGTTTAAACAGATTTAAAATAAAGATAAATGTTTTACCAAATTTTGGTTTAAGTTTGAGGGTACCTGTACTATCTATAAGCTTTTTCATGCTAAATTTATGTGTCTTTAAAAAAAAAAAGTTCCATTGTAATATTATATTTAATATTTATAATAAAATTCTCATTAAAATGAAAACTAATCCATACATTTTTATATAATTTTAAAGTTAATATATAAAGTAATCAATAAATTAGGGCTGTCAAACGATTAATCGCATACAAAATAAAAGTTTGACTTTGCCCAAAATATGTGTGTATTGTGTGTAAATATTATATTTATATAAATAAACACATTCATGTATATCTTTAAGAAAAATTTACAAGTAAATGTACTTTTTATAATTTTTATATAACTTTTATATAACTATTATACATAAATAAAAATATTTTGTACATAAATAACATATTTCTCTTAAATATATACATTAATTTGTGTGTTTATATATATATATATATATATATATATACACATTTTAATAAATTAAAATACATATTTAATAATCAGATTTAAATAAAATAATCAATAATTAAATTACTATATACACACAAATTATATTACATTACGCTGTTATTTTTAAATTAAAATTTTAATTAAATTAACAGACAAAATAAAAGTTTGAGTTTGCCTACTATATGTGTGTGTAATTATTATACACAAACACATTCATAGATATATTTAAGAAATATTTATAAGTATAAGTATTTATTATTATTTTTATATTATAACTTACATTATATATAAATAAAACAATAAAATATTTTGTATATAAATAACATACTTCTCTTAAATATACATTAATTTGTGTGTATTTATATATTTACACATAATAATTACACACAGTACACACATTTATTGGCCAATGTAATATATAAAGAGTTCATTTGCAAAAACAAATAACTATTTTCAACAATTTTCAAAAATCTTTTTTTTTTTTTTTCATTTTTGCATTCCAGTTAATCTCAATCAAACAGTAGTTGGGTTATTTTGATTTAAGGAAAAATATATATAAAAATACAGCTAACTAACACAATAAAAAACAAAAACATAATAACATAATAAAAATACATTATTTCTGAAAACGATAAAAAAAGTCCAGTTATGTGGTTTTGCAAATATACTCTTCACATTTTATATATATAATTACATATAAATATATATATATATATATATATATATAAATAATTACATACATACATACATACATATATATATATATATATATATATATATATATATATACACACACACACACATTATACATAAATAAATATATATATATATATATATATATATATATATATATTCTCTTAAATATATATATAAACACACAAATTAATGTATATATATATATATATATATATATTTTTTTAAATAAATTAAAATACATATTTAATAATCAGATTTAAATAATCAATAATTAAATTACTATACATACACATAAATTATATTACATTATGTTATTTTTTAATTAAACTTTTAATTAAATTAACAGACAAAATAAAAGTTTGACTTTGCCTAATATATGTGTGTGTACTGTGTGTAATAATTATGTACACATTCATGTATATATTTAAGAAATATTTACAAGTATATGCATTTATTATAATTTTTATATTATAACTTACATTATATATAAATAAAATAATAAAATATGTTGTACATAAATAACGTATTTCTATTAAATATACACATTAATTTGAGTGTTTATACATACATAATTACACACAGTACACACACATATATTGGGCAAACTTTTATTTTGTATTAATCACAATTAATCGTTCAACTGCCCTACAATAAATATTAAACCACACGATTCTTTGTACTATAATCACACTAATAGGAAAGAAATATGCTTAATTATCTAAATCAATCAGTCATTTGTTTTTGTTTTTTATTTTTTTATTTTAGGGGTATAATGACATTTAGTGTGAATTTAGTGGAAACCACAATATCACAGTTGATGTTACTGTAAAACTATATCAGCAACCACTATAATTTAAAATGCATAAATCAGTTTACTAGTAAGTGATAAAGTGCAATGGTTTTCATGTCCAATAGAGGGCGCAATGCTCACAAGAAACACCATAGTAAAAGATGTTAATAAATGAACCTTTGAGAGAATAAATACTTTCACCTGTCAGTACACAAACACACAAACCAAACCTTAAAAATAAAGGTGGCATCTGCTCTGTCATAATAAAACTAAATGCAACCTTCATTATTAAGACAAATGGCTTCTTAAATTGATGCAGAGCTTTGCTTGTGAAATCTAAGATCTACTAAGAAGTTGCAAAGTCACGTTGTAGCAACACAAATTGAGTAACATTTAAATAACATTACACTGATGTTTGGTTTGCACTGCAGAAATGACATGCATTATGGTTTTGTAGTACTGACAGATTTAAACCTCTATGTCAAAAAGGTTATTTAAAGTGTTAGTTGCAATGCTAATGCTAATAATACACAAAGCATTGCTTAAGCGTTGTGAGAACGTTATGGCAGTGCTGTAGAAACTGTTGTGGAAGTCTTGTGAAACATTGTGTTGTTTTCTGATTTGATCAGACTCACTTACTTCGACACCTGACACATCGTCCCTTCTCATATTCGAGGAGTTTGAGCGACGGGCTGCGTTCAGAAATGGAGCGTCGGTGGCGACCGTCCTCTCGAATTCGGGCGGCCTCTTCTCTAGCGTAAACACCCAGCTCCTGAGTGTAACGCCCATACATCTACAGACAGAGATTCACACTATAAACTCAAGCACAAAACCATACTTACTAAAATTATATGGCAAATCAAAATATGGTTACTGTAAGATCATAAACTAACATGGGACCTCATACCCAACATATCCAACTATATGTATTAGAATTAATCTCAATCAAACTGCAGTTGGGTTATTTTGATATAAGGTAAATAAATAAATAAATAAATAAAATACAGCTAACTAACACAATAAAACACAATAAAAACACGATAACTATAAAAAATAAATAAATAAATATATATATATATTTATCTGTTTTTGCAAATAAACCCTTCATATAAATTCAAATACACATTTAATAATCAGATTTAAATAAAATAATTATTATAATTAAATTACTATATACATACACATAAATGATATATAAACTATATATGTATTATTTAATAATCTATTTTAAATAAAATTAATTATTATATATATTTTTAAATTTCATCTTTTTATTTACACATTAATATTATTGATTAAATTAAAATATAAAAAATAAGTTATTTAAATTATAATATAATTGTTAAACATTTTATGTGATTAAAAAGTTACATAACATATCCATACGTATAAATATCAATCTAATAAAAAATGTATATACATATTTAATACTCAGATTTAATTTATAAAATTATTTTAATTAAATTACTATATACACACATATAAACGATATACAAGCTATAAATTACAATGTTATTTTGTAATTACATAAACATATATATTATTAAATTATTATTAAATTAATAAAATAGAAAAAATAAGTTTATTTAAATTCTAATATAATTTTTTTAACATTGTGATTAAAAATGCACACACACATTTATATAATTTTTAAATAAATTAAAATACATATTTAATAATCAGATTTAAATGTTACAATGCTATTTTTAATTATACATATTTATGTATAATTAAAAATAACATTGTAATTTAATATAGTTTATATATCATTTATGTGTGTGTGTGTATATAGTAATTTAATTAAAATACATTTTTAGACTTAGATTTAGAATTTAAATAGAGTATTAAAAATATTTTTATTTAAATTTCATAATATTCTTTATTTTAATTTTTTATATTATTGATTAAATTAACAAAATAGAAAAAGGTTATTTAAATTCTAATATAATTTTAAAACATTTTTTATATGATTAATAATAAATTAATAAATTAATTAATTAATTAATTAATTTATTTATTTAAAATATATATATACACACACACACACACATATACACACACACACATACACAGTAATGAAAAAGACAATGTGTGTACATTTTGTTCTGCTGATGTTCTGCTGATTTTGTGTCTTTCATGGAGGTTTTATTTAGATTATTGACCTCAAGCTTGAAAATTTCCACACACACCCAAAAAGCCAGAGGTCAAAAGTCAGTTATCATATTAGTCTTCTTCAGTAAGATGTTTCTTTGTTCCTCACACACACACACACACACACACACACACACACACACACATCCCTACAAAGATTTCCACACAGATTTCACCTCTTTGTTTCAGCACAGGTGCTTCAATGACACCTGATAAACTTACCAACCCTGCGGCCTGTACTGGGTGTGTGTGCGTGTGTGTGTGTTGCTCTGTCAGCATTCCATACAGGAGACAGGAAGTGTTTTCCCAGAATCCTCTGCCCTGCTGAAAAGTCCAGCTCAAACCAGCTTAAGGCTGGAACAGAGCAGCTGGTTGGTTGCTGGTGTGGATTACAGTTTGGGGTCAGCAAAATTTTGAACATTTTTGAAAGAAGTCTCTCCTGCTCACCAAAGCTGCATTTATTTAAATCACAAGTGCAGTAAAAATTGTGTAATATTTTTACAATTCAAATAATCTGTTTTCTATGTGAATGTCTGTTCAAATGTAATTTATTTGTGTGATCAAAGCTGAATTTTCAGCATCATTACTCCAGTCTTCATCGGAATCACCCTCATACACACACACTGATGGGAAAACAGGAGACGGACAGACAACACTCATCAGATATATCAGCACAGATCGGATATAAACACATAATTAGTTAATCAGTTGCTCTGAATATCACGGGTAGGTTAAATCCACGATTTACAGATGCGAAGAGAGAAACAAAACAGAAGGCTGGCGGATCCGGGTTTGTGTTTCTGTCGATTCGTACGGGTTCACAAGGTCACATGACCCACATCAAGATGGACGTTAACTAAAACCTTCACAAAACCCTTCAAAACATGACTTATGACGGCACGGACCGAAATACAGTCTCAAAAATAAAATCAAACAAACATGCAGCAACAACAAAGTCCCCGAGAAGTGCAAAGCTATGATTATCGTGTGTATTTGTGTGCAGCTATGCGTTTGAAACGACGAAAATTGCAGCCGGACGAACGAGTGGCGGGAGGAGACGCGTGACCCCAACCCGACTGACCCCACGAAAAATATTTATAACCCAAACAACAACAACAACATCTAAAGCAACAACTTTAGAAAACACGTGTGTTACAGAGAGAGAGAAAAAGACTGTAAAACGGTGTTTTCCTACTGTTCTTATTCAGCATTCAGTTCATTTTTATTTTATTTGACTGTATATTGTAAAAACAGCATAAATATCATGCACATAAATACATACATTTATGAATTATGATTAAGTAAAATTATTTTTAAAAACTTAAATTACTACACATAGTATGTAATTCTATTGTGTACTGTTAAATAAGCATAACTATAATTTTTATTTTTCATTCATTATTTAAAAAAAATACTAAATAATTACTATACACAGCAGGTAATATAATATGTAATTAACAAAATAAGATTAAGGTTCTTAACGTTCATTTACATTGTTGAATGTTTAATTCAATCTACTGCGTATTTTTAAATAAGCATAAATGTACATAATGTTTAAAATGTAATAAAATAATTAATTAAAATATTATTTAAAAATTAAAACTTAAATTACTACACACCGTAGGTAATACTATATGCAGTAAGATTAACATTCTCAATAATAAAATTAATTTACATATTAATATTAAAAGTCATTTACATTGTTTAATGTTTTGTTTATTCTACTTTAAATAAATATATATATATATATAATGTTTATAAATATATTACTAAATTAATTATTTAAAAAATAAAGTAAATCTTAAATTACTATACACACACACAGTACATAATATGTAATAAATAAATACATTTAATTAATGTGCTAATGAATTAACAAATTAATTATAATGAATTCAAAGTATGAAAAAATAAAAAGAGAGAGTATATTTAATGTTTATTCATGTAATTGAATGTTTTGTTTATTCTATTTTATTTTACTGTTAAATGAGTATTAACTGTGTTTAGAAATTATTGCAGAAATAATTTATAAGACAAAATGCTATAAAATATAAATTAATATAAAACTTTCAAACATTTATAAATTCATTTATTATAAGTTTATTAGGGCTGTCAAATGATTAATCACGATTAATTGCATTCAAAATAAAACTTTATATTTATTATATGCATAAATATTTATACTTGGATATAATTTAGATTATATGTAAATTGTTTATATATATATATATAAACCTAAAATATTTTTTCCTTAATATAAACATGTATGTGTGTGTATTTATATATACATAATATATAAACTCAGTACACACACATATAATATGTAAACATAAACTTTTACTTGGATGTGATTAATTGCGATTAATCATTTGACAAATTGATAATTCATTCAATGTTTTTTTTCTGGGAGAGTGTTGTATTGGCAATACTGTATTTGAAATAACCATGGCAGTAAGTACCAAGAATTTTGAAGCTGAACTGGAGAATGAGTGTGTGTCCACGCAGAAAAAGAATCAAAGAGTCAAATTCTGCTCTTAATAAGTCAGCAAGTTCAACCTCAATCCATCAAAAACACAAAGACAGAAAGATCTGGAGTCAGCTTAACCTGACGCACCTCCTCAACGGGTCACAGAACACTTATGACTGAACACATCCCAAAAACTCACACACACACACACACACAAGATACATTCAGTGCTGGAAAAGTTACTTTTCAAAGTAATGCATTACAATGTTGCGTTAACAGCCTAAAAAAAGTAACATGTTACATTTATCTAATGGTCAACATCAAAATATTATTTAGAAAAAAAAAATAGCCGTAAAACTTAAACTGACTTCAGTTCGTTGCCAAAACAAGATGTCTAATTTTTGTTTATTTTAGTTTAAATTGAAGTGCTTAAATTACTAAATAGAAATAAAAATATTCAAAATAAAGAAATACAAAAGCACATACAATTACAAACACTTAAGCTAAAATTAAAATGAAAAAATGGAAAATAAAATAAATAAATAAATAAATAAATGACTAATTTCAGTTAGTTGCCAAAGGAATTTCAAATTGACCTAAAATGACCAAATTTAAATTTAACAATTTCAATATAAATATGACATGACATATATGATATATTTAAACGATAATTTAAAATAAATTAACCATAAATAGTCATATCAAAAAACCTAATAACTAAACAACAAAATAAAAAACTAAATTCCTAAAAATTAAGCTAAAATAAAAAATATAAAAATAAAAGCTACATCAAAATATTAATAAAAAGTGTTAGAATATATAAACAATACTAAAATAACATGATACATGAAAAGAGTTTCATATCAGTTGAATTTTTATTAATTTAACCTAGCAATTTTAAACATTTTTTCTTAATTAGTTTGAGAAAAATAATGCAATATGTTGAGAAAACTAATGCAAAAACGTGGGAAAACTGGTTAATCGGTACTGATGAAGAGACTGAACACATCCTAAAATCTCACAAACACAAACACACATAAGATACATTCAGTGATGGGAAAGTTACTTTTCAAAGTAATGCATTACAATGTTGCATTAACTCCCTAAAAAAAGTAACTAATTACGTTACTTTTTATGGAATGTTACTTTATGTTACTTTTGCATTAATTTCAAAATATTAGTAATATTTTGACACAAATGTTATGTTTATCTAAAGGTCAACATTAAAATATTATTTAAAAAAAAAAATAGCTTAAGAACTTAAACTTACTTCAGTTAGTTGCCAAAACAAGATGTCTATTTTTTGTTTAGTTTAAATTTAATTTCTTAAATTACTAAATAGAAATAAAAATATTCAAAATAAATAAATAATACAAAAGCACATAAAATTACAAAAACTTAAGCTAAAATTAAAATGGAAAATTGAAAATAAAATAAATAAATGACTAATTTCATTTAGTTGCCAAAGGAATTTCAAATTGAAGCACTAAAATGACCAAATTTAATCTGATAATTTCAATATAAATATGACATGACATATACGATATATTTAAATTAACCATAAATAGTAATATAAAAAACATAATAACTAAACAACAAAATAAAACACAAAATTCCTAAAAAATTAAGCTAAAATAAAAAATATAAAAATAAAAGCTACATCAAAATATTAATAAAAAGTGTTATAATACATAAACAACACTAAAATAACTTGATACATGAAAAGAGTTTCATATCAGTTGAATTTTTATGAATTTAACCTAGCAATTTAAAACATTTTTTCTTAATTTGTTTAAGAAAAATAATGCAAAAACATGGGAAAACTGGTTAATTGGTACTGATGAAGAGACTGAACACATCCTAAAAACTCACAAACACAAATCAGATACATTCCATGGTGGGAAAGTTACTTTTCAAAGTAATGCATTACAATGTTGCATTAACTCCCTAAAAAAGTAACTAAAAATGTTACTTTTTATGGAACGTTACTTTCTTACTTTTGCATTAACTTTTTTTGCTTGTTTGTTTTTAATATAAAAAGTTCTATTTTTGGCAAATGTAAAATCCTTTACACACCAAAAGTGAAATGAATAAGCCCCAGGATAAAAAAAAAAACACAAAAAAAGAAACACAAATGTAATGTTTATCTAAAGTCATTTTTTTTTTCATTCGTATAGCTGAATTGAATCAACTCAGATATTTTGTTGTAAATTTAAAAGGTAATGTGTTACTTTACTAGTTACTTGAAAAAAGTAATCTGATTACGTAACTTATTACTTGTAATGTGTTACCCCAACACTGGATACACAAACACACTCAGACACAGAAACACAGTTTAAGCTGAAAATGTTAACATAAAAACCAGGGCGACGAAGAAAAGATGAAAAAGAACGAGTGAAAAGAGAAAATACAGAAGAGAAACAAACAGAGATGGACACATGTAGAGAGACAGAAAGGCAGAAGTAAAAGAGAGAGAGCGAGATATTTGGCCGAGTAACAGTAGGTTTATTCATCCTGCGGCGTGAGAAGAATTTTAATTTTTCAGCGAGTGGGAGAAACGAACAAAGCCAAAGAGAAGAACGACAGCAGCAGGAAAGACATGTCAGAACAACCTCTTGAAGACAAAGACTGAAAAAACGACCTCTCTCTGTCTCTTTCTCATGTACTTTAGCATGTGGTGTTGTTGTGTAATTCCTCACACGGCCATCAGGAGCGCTGTAGAGCGCTGTCAGTTCACTCACAGATTAAGTATAACTGGGTAAGAATTTATGGAAAACAGCCTTTTATTCCTTATCTGAGCAGGTTCGTGCACAGTGGTTGAAAGGTAAGAAAGAACCAGTGACGCCAAACAAAACGAAGGTCATTTGAGATGTGAAGCAAGTTATTCTATTTAGCAATAACTGCAGAAAGATGCTAAAAATAGATCTTATGAGGCTTTTGAGCTTGTTTGGAATTGATAACGGAGAGTTTACAGATCAAATTCATTTTTTCATGCTGACATATCCCTGATATGGACTTAGACTAAAGATAACTAAAAAATAAAACTATTGAAAACATTTCTGTTAACTGAAGCTAAAATAAAATAAATAAATATAAATATTACATTAAAAAAGCAACAAGTTTAATTTGTTTAGTTTAAGTTAAAGTTAAAGCACTTAAAGCACTAAAAACTAAAACTACAATTAAAATAAAAATAAATTAAACCTAAATAGTATGATTTAAAAAATAAATAAAAATGGCAAAAGCACTTAACAAAATTGAAAAAAAAAAAAAAAATTATATATATATATATATATATATATATATATATATATATTAAAAATAATTAAATAATTAAAAATTATATATAAATATAAATATAAAAGCCACATAAAAATATTATTTAAAAAAATGGAAAAGTTGCCAAAAATTACATAATACAAATAATAATAATAATAATAATAATAATAATAATAAAAAAAATATATATATATATATCCACATCAAAATAGTACTTAAAAAATAGCTGAAAAACTTCTAAATTAAAACATATTGCTTTGGCAACTAACTGAAATAATTTTTTGAGCTATTTTTTTAATTATATTTTGATGTGGTTTTTTTTATATTTTCAGTTCCCATCTCAATTTTAGCTTATTTTTTAGTAAATGTATGTGCTTTTATAATTTATTTATTTATTTTATTTTTATTTCCATTTCCATGCAAAATAAATAAATAAATAAATACATAAATAAAAAATACAAAAGCACATAAATTTACTAAAAATTAAGCTAAAATTAAAATGGAAAAAAAAAAAAATAATAATAATCAAAATTAAAATAATCAAAAATAAAATACAATTTTTATTTCCATTTAGTAATTTAAGCACTTCAATTTAAAGTAAACTAAACAAAAATTTGACATCTTGCTTTGGCAACTAACTGAAATAAGTTTGTTTAGTTTAGTTTAAATTTAAGTGTTTAAATTGCTAAATGGAAATAAAAATATGTAAAAAATAAAATAAATACAAAAGAACATAAATTTACTAAAAATTAAGCTCAAATTAAAATGAAAAATGGAAAATAAAAAAATAATTATAATAATTAAAAATAATAAATAATTATAATAATAAAAATAATAATTTCAGCCAAAGGAACTTGAAATTGAAACAATTTAAATATATATATGACATGACATATAATATAAATGACATATTTAAATGTAATATAGTAATATAAAAAAAACTATTACTAAACAACAAAACAAAACTAACAAAATTACTAAAAATTAAGCTAAAATAAAAAAAATATTAAAATAAAATCTACATCAAAATATTAATAAAAACTATTACAATATATAAACAATACTAAAATAACATGATACATGAAAAGAGCTTCATATCAGTTGAGTTCTTATTAATTTAACCTAGCAATTTAAAAAAAAATCTTAATTAATTTGAGAAAAATAATGCAATGTGTTTTGGCAAATAAAAAACGTGGGAAAACTGGTTAATCGGTACTGATGGAGAGCGAGGTGGATGGCGTGAACTTTGACAGTGTCAGAACTGTGTTCACAGTGTGAAACCAACAGCTGCATCCAACATCCATCCCTCTGTCCGTCTGTGTAAAGTGAGTGAGTGTGTGTGTGAGAGAGAGAGAGAGGAGACAGAGGTGTTTGTGGTCCGGCTCTGTGGGCGAGCAAACACAAAGTGAGCTGTTCCTTCTGCACGTGCTCAGATGCATCACTGTGACACCATTCACTACCACCAAACACACACACACACACACACAGAGGGAGTCTGTCCTAAAGCGAGTGTGTTTTCCTGCGGTGAATGGCACAGTACATCATGTCCAGGGTGAGTATTACAGCTGTGACAATACTGCCGCAATGTGTGTGTGAAACAACAGAGAAACACAAGAAACGGAGAAAACGTAGAAATTCAATGAGTGACGCAGAGAAACATGATATCTGACCAAATGAAATCTAATCTAACAGTCTGAAAGAAATACCATATATTAAAGGTTGGCACTGGTTATTTAAAGAGATAGTTCACCTAAAAATTTAAGATTCTGTTATTTATAAGATGTTTTATAGAATGCTGGGACCAAGTGGTTTTGGGCCTCATTGACTTTCATAATATGGACAAAAAAAATAATATTGAAGTCAAAACGTTTTGATTACCTTTTTTTTTTTTTTTACATTTTTCAGATGAACTATTCCTTTTATGTTAATGTCATTATTTATACTTTCACAGAAGAAATCAGGTTTTGTAGAACTAATGCACAATTTCATGTGTAAAACTACAGTTCACTTCCGGGTCAAATTGACCCGATTTGCATAATTTAATTTCAGTGTTATATCTCTTGAAAATTACTTTTTAAAAAAATCTGGAAAAATATAAGTAATGTGTATTTTTATAGTCTTAATTCATATGGAACATTTTTTTTTTTTTGACATACTATAAAATAAACTATAACTAAACTATACATTTTTATATTTTGTTTTGAAACAAAAACATCATTCATCAATATTATTAAAAAAACGTAATTTTAAATTCAGATAAAATTAAAACAAAAATTTTTTAAATTAAAAAAAAAAAAAAAAAAAAACTACTTTCAGTTAGAACTTGAAATTTAACCACTAAAATGACAAAATTTATCTGTCAATTTAAATATACACTGACCAAAATTATAAACGCAACACTTTTGTTTTTGCCCCCATTTTTTATGATTGTGGCCTGTGGAATGTTGGTCCACTCTTCTTCAATGGCTGTGGTCCACTCTTCTTCAATGGTTGCTGGATATTGGCAGGAACTGGAACACGCTGTCGTATACGCCGATCCAGAGCATCCCAAACATGCTCAATGGGTGACATGTCCAGTGAGTATGCTAGCCATGCAAGAACTGGGATGTTTTCAGTTTCCAGGAACTGTGTACAGATCCTTGCAACACGGGGCCGTGCATTATCATGCTGCAACATGAGGTGATGCTCGTGGAAGAATGGCACAACAATGGGCCTCAGGATCTCATCACGGTATCTCTGTGCATTCAAAATGCCATCAATAAAATGCACCTATATTCGTTGTCCATAACATACGCCTGCCCATACCATAACTCCACTGCCACCACGGGCCACTCAATCCACAATGTTGACATCAGCAAACCGCTCACCCACACGACACCATACACGCTGTCTGCCATCTGCCCTGTACAGTGAAAACCGGGATTCATCCGTGAAGAGAACACCTCTCCAAAGGGCCAGACACCATCGAATGTGAGCATTTGCCCACTCAAGTCAGCAGTCGATGAGGACGACGAGCATGCAGATGAGACGGTTTCTGACAGTTTGTGCATAAATTCTTTGGTTATGCAAACCGATTGCTGCAGCAGCTGTCTGGGTGGCTGGTCTCAGACAATCTTGAAGGTGAAGATGCTGGATGTGGAGGTCCTGGGCTGGTGTGGTTATGTGTGCCTGCAGTTGTGAGGCCGGTTGGATGTACTGCCAAATTCTCTGAAAAGCCTTTGGAGACGGCCTTTTATTGTGGCCAGCCTAAGGCACACCTGTGCAATAATCATGCTGTCTACTCAGCATCTTGATATGTCACACCTGTGAGGTGGATGGATTATCTCAGCAAAGGAGAAGTGCTCACTAACACAGATTTAGACAGATTTGTGAACAATATTTGAGAGAAACAGGCCTTTTGTGTACATAGAAAAAGTCTTTGAGCTCATGAAAAATGGGGACAAAACCAAAGTGTTGCGTTTATAATTTTGGTCAGTGTATATGTATATGACATGACATCTATGATATAAATATGATTTTCATGATAACTTAAAATAAATTAACCCTAAATAGTAACATAAAAAAAACAAAAACAATGACTAAACAACAAAACAATAAAATTACTCAAAATTAAGCTAAACTTATATATATATATATATATATATATATATATATATATATATATATATATATATAAAGCTACACCAAAATATTAATAAAAACTATAATAACATTTAGTTTAATTTGAAGCACTAAAATTGTTAACTGGAAATAAACTAGAACTAAAATGGAAAAAAAAAACTGAGCCTTAATAGTGTGATTACAAAAATAATAATACAAATTACAAAAGCACATATTACTACACATTTACTAAAAAAGTAACCAAAATTAAAATGGAAACTGAAAATATAAAAAGTACAACTACATCAAAATAAGAAACAATACTATATAAATTATAATGCATATAAAAAAAAATTACTTCAAATCAGTTTAATTTGGCAATTTAAAACAAGTGTTCTTAATTATTTTTAGGAAAAAATAATACAAAATGTTTTGGCAAAAAAAAAAATCCATGCAATACGTATGCAAAGGCTTTTTCCCATACTAAACTTTGGATATTTTCTAGTTTTTAACATATCGTTTCCAGGTCAAAACTGACGCGAATGCGCTACAAGGGTTTAGTATGTTAATGCGACCCGTTTACTCTGTTTTTTTAGCTTTTGTTGTATTTTTATATTTTTTTTTTTTTCAAATACAGCACATTAAACTGATAGACACGCACCGTGTGCTGTGTCAGCCGTCAATTTCTGTAATGGACTCACAAAAAAAAAAATTAAAATAACATTCCATATTCAGAAAGAGAGAGAGAAAAGCTGAGACAATGATGTGCTGACAGCTTTCCACACACACGGCACTTTTGTCCATTAGGTTATTAGGGGAGTTTTCTTAATCTGAACTTAAAAGCAGGCTGGAAAGGATCCAGAGGGCAAAAAACAGACGACAGAACAATGGAAAATGTAACAGATGATAAGAAGTTGAAGGAAACACTGATAAAGAATAAATAAAAGGAAACAATATTGTTATAAAGTATCACCCAAGATACAAAAACACACACGCACATGCACACACATGCGCGCACACACACACGCGCACACACTTGACTTCTTACTGACATTAGGGAATTAACAGGAATTAAGTCTGTTTTTTTTTTTTTTTTTTTTTTTTTTTTTTTTTTTTTTTTTTTTCACACACATGATGAGATAATTCTCCATTTACTCAGAAACACAATTTACATGCTCTGTGTGTGTGTGTGTGTGTGTGTGTGTAAATCTCAGGATTTAGTTTCATATTTGGGTCTTAAATCTAAGCACACAAAAGCTCGAGGAACAAGAACATACTCTGAAGCCAAAACAATAAAAAAAAGAACAAAAAAACACAATTACACAACAAAAACACTAAATCCTCCGTACGTAATCGTCCAGAAACTCCTTTTGAGTCTCAGGTCACCTAACACGTTTTTTTTGAGGAGAAAAAAAAAAAAAAAAAAAAACTGGTCATTGTTTAGAAAGATGCTGATTAAAAATGTAGAAGTTTAGAGTTAGGTTTAAAGTTTAATAAAAATATATATTTAGTTACATAAATGCAAATACATTTTCATTTAAAAAAAAAAACAATATTTGCATAAAAAAAAACATGCAAAATTTTCAAATACCATTTCAAAGTCATTTTTCAAAAAGATGTTAATTTGGAAAAAGAAAGAGAAAGATGTTAATCAAAATTTAAAAAGTTTAAAGTTCATTTTAAAAAAATATATAGTTACATAAATGCAAATATTATGAATGTTTAATTAACATTAAATGTTACATTTTTAAGTTCATAAAAAGACATAATATTTGCTAAAAACCATGCAAATTTTTTAAAGATTTGTCATTTTTAAAAAATCAGTTAATTTTGAAAACAAACAAACAAACAGGTAATTTTTTTTAGAAATATGTTGACTAAAATTTGAAATGTTTAAAGTTTAAAGTTAATTAAAAAAAAAAAAAATAATAATAATAATAAAAAAAAAATATATATATATAGTTACATAAATCGAAATATTATGAATGTTAATTTAAATTTAAGATAAAAAAAGACAATATTTGCTAAAAATCATGCAAAATTTTTAAAGACTTTAAAGACTGTCAAGTTAATTTGTAAAAAAAAAAAAAAAAAAAAAAAAAAAAAAAAGTAATTTTAAAGTTAATTAAAAGTTAATTAAAAAAAATATATAGTTACATAAATGCAAATATTATTAATGTTTAATTAACTTTAAATGTTCATTATAAAAAAGACATAATATTTGCTAAAAACCATGCAAAATTTTTCAAGACTTAATATGACACATGAGCTAATAAACAATTGTGGGCGGAGTTATGAGATAAAAAAAAAAAAAAGAGCCAATCAGCTGCCTGGACTAAATAGAACAGCCTGTACTGAAGAGACAAGAGCTGGACAGACAGTTGTCAGAAAGTCATAAATACACACACACACCTACGTAACTTTAGGAGAAATATCTGAAACCACTGAGCAGTGTTATTTGATAAATGATGAAATTTATAATTCATGTCACCACAACAACTAGTTAAGTACTAGTTTTTAAATGTTAGCACAGCGCCTGCACACGAAACTCTGATCCATGCAAATCCATAACACTGATAAAATCTGTTCTTTCTAAAGACGCTGTGAGTATTAGCTGTGTGTGTGTGTGTGTGTGTGTGTGTGTTTCACAATGGATTGTGGAGGAATGCAGACAGAGTTTTCCCGAGGTTATCAAGCTGTGAAATGAAGACTTTACTGAACCCACGCCTCCCTTCTCAGAACTCAGGTTGTGCGGTGACGCAGTGTGTCGGTGTGTGTTTGCATGTACACAAGTGAGAGTGTGTGTATGAACACGCAGAGGTGTGTTACACCACAAAAGCTCACCTTTTGTAACAGCTAATAAGGGAGTAACTAACTAAAAGTAACTGAACTACATTTTTCAGTAGTGTGACAGTTTTAAAAACATTGCTACGGTGTACTGCACTACTTTGCTGTTTTTGTAACATTGTATTGTGTAAATAAGCAGAGAAAATAAAATATGCATATTAAAATAATAAAATAGTAATTTCAATAAACATGCATGACACGTGTTTTTTGTTGCAAAATTTATATACGAGTTAAAAACTAATTTCCCTTGTTATATGAATTATTTTCTAAATGATTAAATTATTTAAAATGTTAACTGTCTTTTATATATTTTTAATGTTTATTTAATGTTCTTTAAAGAAGTCTCTTCTGCTCACCAAGCCTGCATTTATTTCATCCAAAGTACAGCAAAAACTTAAAAATTTTGAAATATTTTTACTATTTAAAATAACTGTTTTCTATTTTAATATATTTTAAAATATAATTTATTCCTGTGATTTCAAAGCTGAATTTTTAGCATCATTACTCCAGTCATATGATCCTTTAGAAATCCTTCTAATATTCTGATCTGCTGCTCAAAAACATTTATTATTATTATTATTATTATTATTATTATTATGTTGAAAACAGCTGAGGAGAATTATTTCAGGTTTCTCTGATGAATAGAAAGTTCAGAAGAACAGCATTTATATGAAATAGAAATCTTGTGCAACATTATAAATGTCTTGAACAATTTAAAGCATCCTTGCTAAATAAAAGTAATAATAATTTATAATAAAAGTATCTATAAATAATTAAATGAAAAGTATCAATAATTTCTTTCCTCAAAAAAAAAAAAAAAAATTAAAAATAAATAAATAAATAAATAAATAAATAAATAATTAAAAATAAAAGTATCCATAATTTCTTTCCTCAAAAAATAAATAAAATAAAATAAAATAAAATACCGACTCCAAGCTTTTGAATGGTATAGTGTTTAATGTTACAAAGGCTTTTTATTTCAGATAAATGCTGATCTTTGGATCTTTCTATTCAGAGAATCCTGAAAAAAAAAAAATCTACTCTGCTGTTTTCAGCATTAAAAAAAATAATAAATGTTTTTTTGAGCAGCAAATCGGTATATTAGAATGATTTCTGAAAAATCATGTGACACCGAAGACTGGAGTAATAATGCTGAAAATTCAGCTGTGCATCACAGAAATAAACTACATTTTAAAATATATTCAAATAGAAAACAGTTATTTTAAATAGTAAAAATATTTCAAAATTTTACAGTTTTTGCTGTGCTTTGAATCAAATAAATGCAGGCTTGGTGAGCAAAACTTTGACTGGTAGTGTAAACAAATCGCATAATAGTTAATAAAACATATTCTAATAAGACACTGACACATTACAATCAATTAACAAAGATTTAAAGCCTTGATGAACTCTTCAAACGCAGTGAACTGATGAGAGATGAAAAGATCGGAGTTTGATGTTGGGATGCAAACATGTGTTTCCACCAAACAAAGACTCTGTTTCTGTTGTGGAAAATCTTTGGTTACATTTGACGACTCGACACGCAGCAATAGACACATTTACAATAAATAAAACGATACCTTTCCTCCAAACAAACTGCTGTGTACATCCACACAAAACCTTAACTTTAGTCTCACACATCCTCCTGAACGTCCAATAAAAAAAACTTGAGATTGAGTGTGCGTTTTTTGAACACACAGCACCTGACTCACTGTATTCATGTAATAAAAGTTAAAAAGAGTTACAATGTAGTTAAAATATTAAGAATACAATTTACAAAACACTTTACAATAAGGTCTCGGTAGTTAAATGTAGTCATCTACATTAGTTAACACAAACTAACAATCAACTAATTAAATGTAAATTAAAAAAAAAATAATAATAATATTAATCACATGCCAGAGCCACTACACAAGATTATGGTGAACAACTGCTGATGCTACAGGTGTGTAGAGATCTTTGCTATATTGGTAAGTCAGCTTAAAGGATCTCATTTCATGATATAATAATTTTATTTCACAACATCATTTTATATCACGACATAGTCTTTTTTTATTTTGTCTTTGTTATTAATAATAAGAACCCAGATGCAAGTAACAAACTAAAGGACAACAATAAAACAAAGACACAAATGAAATAAAGAGGGCCTTAAAATCTATGAAATCCATTTTATTTTTTCCCAAATTCCATTTTAAGTTTTCTAGACTCTATTTTAATGGTTACATAAAAAAGTGTTTATCAAAAAGCATGTCTAATTAATTTAAATCATGAAACTTTATTTAACAGCAATTTATTAAAAGTTTAACAGAAATGTTTTTAAGGCCCTATGAAATACATTTTATTATTTTTCTCAAATTCAGTTTTGAATCTCTGTTTTCCACTAATTTTCTAGATTCTATTTTAACCGTTTCATTACATTTTAATAATCAAAAGTATGTCTAATGACTTTATAAAGGATAATTAGATTTGATAAAGAATTTATTTATTATAGGATAATTATTTTTTTTTTTTCAGAAACACTGTGTTGTGTATTAACAATTTTATGGTAAATATTACTTAAACATTGTTTTTGTAAAATTTTGAAATATTTTTACTATTTCAAATATCTGTTTTCTATTTGAATATATTTTAAAATGTAATTTATTCCTGTGATTTCAAAGCTGAATTTTTAGCATCATTACTCCAGTCACATGATCCTTCAGAAATCATTCTAATATTCTGATCTGCTGCTCAAAAACATTTATTATTATTATTATTATTATTATTATTATTATTATTATAATGTTGAAAACAGCTGCGTAGAATTATTTCAGGTTTCTCTGATGAATAGAAAGTTCAGAAGAACAGCATTTTTCTAAAATAGAAACCTTGTGCAACATTATAAATGTCTTGAACAATTTAAAGCATCCTTGCTAAAAAGTAATAATAATTTATAATAAAAGTATCTATAAATAATTAAATAAATAAAAAGTATCAATAATTTCTTTCCTCAAAAAATAAAAATAAAAATAATAAAAATAAATAAATAAATAAAAATAAAAGTATCCATAATTTCTTTCCTCAAAAAATAAATAAAATAAAATAAAATATTATACTGACTCCAAGCTTAATAAAAAAATAATAAAATTACTTAAACATTGTTTTTGTAAAATTTTGAAATATTTTACTATTTCAAATATCTGTTTTCTATTTGAATATATTTTAAAATGTAATTTATTCCTGTGATTTCAAAGCTGAATTTTTAGCATCATTACTCCAGTCACATGATCCTTCAGAAATCATTCTAATATTCTGATCTGCTGCTCAAAAACATTTATTATTATTATTATTACGTTGAAAACAGCTGCATAGAATTATTTCAGGTTTCTCTGATGAATAGAAAGTTCAGAAGAACAGCATTTATCTAAAATAGAAACCTTGTGCAACATTATAAATGTCTTGAACAATTTAAAGCATCCTTGCTAAATAAAAGTAATAATAATTTATAATAAAAGTATCTATAAATAATTAAATAAATAAAAAGTATCAATAATTTCTTTCCTCAAAAAATAAAAATAATAAAAATAAATAAATAAATAAAAATAAAAGTATCCATAATTTCTTTCCTCAAAAAAAAAAAAAAAATAAAATAAAATAAAATATTATACTGACTCCAAGCTTAATAAAAAAATAATAAATATTACTTAAACATTGTTTTAATAATATTTTTATTAGTAGTAGTAGTACTATCTTTACATTAAGTAATATATTAATATATTTCTGACTGTCAAGTTAAACCGAACTTTTATTTTGACGGGTTGCTGTAAACGCCTTGAGGGTTTTCATTATATGACCATAGTTTTCCGCAAAAGAAACGGTAAAATGCTCATGAAGTTATGATAATATGAAATTACGTTCATGTGTTCATGTACTCGCATATTGAGGCAGCAGAGGCTGAAAACACTGCGAGCGTCAAACGTATGTGTGTAGTAAACAAAACTGCGCGTCTGCGTCATTCACTCACACAGACACGCAGAAATGCGGCTCTTATTAAAATACATTCTTAAAGTACCGCTACTAGTAAAACGTGGAATCGTACCGTTTTTAAAACCAGGGTATCGCAATACTTTTTAAGTACCGATATATCGTGCAACACTAAGTCAAAATAATTGATTTTTATGCCAAAAAGCATTAGCATATCAAGTAAAGGTAATTTGTAAATTTCCTACTGTAAATATATCAAAACTTAATTTTTGATTAGTAATATGCATTACGAAGCACTTCATTCGACAACTTCAAAGGTGATTTTCTCAATATTTAGATTTTTTGCACCCTCAGATTCTAGATTTTCAAATAGGTGTATCTCGACCAAATATTGTCCTACCATAACAAACCACACGTCAGTGGAAAGACTATTTATTCAAATAAAAAAAAAAATACCCGTATGACTAGTTTTGTGGTCGAGGGTCACATTTAATTATCGCAATGTGACACCGCAACAAAATATTCATTTAATAACATAATCTCACTTCAGACTCGCTTCATAAATTCAGTAAACTGTTTGAAATGACTTCCTTTTGCAATCTGATGTGGCTTCTTATCATAGGATCGTTATTTTATAATACTTCTTACTGTAATAAAAGCTCTGTCATTACCATTACGTTACATAAAGACTTTATTCTTATACTGCCAACGCTGTGTGTTTATTGGCTTCACGTCCGCTCAGTTACAGGATTTCTGTGTTTGTTTTAATGAGCTGAAGCGATAGCTGAATGCCTTTGTGCATATTAGGGATGTTCTGGAATGTTCCATCACATCTGTGAGGCGTATTTGGAGTTCCTGCATGAGAGCGCCTCCTGGTGTCTGGTATGAATGAAACATATATTACATGAGTACGCTACTGCTCACACCACTCTATTTTGGGTAAAAATAGGAAAATAATACTTCTCTAAAAAAAAAATTGTAGTGAACATATGCAATTCCGTGTTTCTCTCCAGTGTTTTACTACCTTAAGTTGTATGTTTGCATACAGGTTTACCTCCATGGGATTTTTTTTTTTTTTTTTTTTTTTCATAAAAATGTGACAGACTTACATCGACGGAATGTTCAAATGAGCAAAACTATTCAACCTCCAACTGACAAAACTCCCAGAATCCTTTGAGAATCGGTCAAACTTCCCTTCTATGTGCTGTATTTATAATCCATTCAAACACATTCAAACTCATCTAATATTTTTATCTATCGCCAACCCTAGCAGCTACAAACATTCTAGTAACTTGCTAATCATATTTGAAACATGCTAACAACATGCTAATCATGCTAGAAACATGATAGTAACTGGCTAATCATGCTAGAAACACGCTAACACCATGCTAATCATGCTAACAACATGATAATCATGCTAGAAACATGATAGTAACTGGCTAATCATGCTAGAAACACGCTAACACCAAACACGCTAACACCATGCTAATCATGATAGTAACAACATGCTAATCATGCTAATCAAGCTAACAACACAATCATGGTAGAAACTTGTTAGTCATAACACCATTAAAAATGCTAACAACATGCTAATCATGTTAGAAACAGGTCATGTTAAAAAAATGTTAACAACATGCTAATCATGTTAGAAACATGCTAACAACTTGCTAATCATACTAGAAACATTATAACAACATGCTAGAAATGTGCTAGTAACTTGCTAATCATGTTAGAAACATGCTAACATGCTAATAACTTGCTAGTAACTGGCTAATCATGCTAGAAACACGCCAACACCATGCTAATCAATGCTAACAACATGCTAATCATGCTAGAAACATGATAGTAACTGGCTAATCATGCTAGAAACACGCTAACACCATGCTAATCATGCTAGAAACATGATAGTAACTGGCTAATCATGCTAGAAACACGCTAACACCATGCTAATCATGCTAACAACATGCTAATCATGCTAGAAGCACAATAGCAACTTGTTAGTCATGTTAAAAAAAATGCTAACAACATGCTAATCATGTTAGAAACAGGCTAACAACATGCTAGAAATGTGCTAGTAACTTGCTAATCATGTTAGAAACATGCTAACATGCTAATAACTTGCTAGTAACTGGCTAATCATGCTAGAAACACGCCAACACCATGCTAATCATGATAACAACATGCTAGTAACTGGCTAATCATGCTAGAAACACGTCAACACCATGCTAATCATGCTAACAACATGCTAATCATGCTAGAAGCACAGTAGTAACTTGCTAATCACACTAGAAACATGCTAACAACATGCTAATCATGACAAACTGTATTGCCTTCAAAACATTACGATTTAAGCTTTAAAACTACTTAAAACTTCAGTCTATTTCAGACTTTTTTAAACTTTCTGGTCAAGCTTTCTCCAGGCAAACGTCAAAGTTTGTCTTGACAAACTTTTTTATCTAGTTTTTATCTTTATTAACCCGTGGGACTTTCACTGCTTTTACTATAGTATTGCAGCTTTTACTATCATTCAGTCCTAAACAACACACCACACACAAACACACATTCACTTCAGTGAACAACACCCTCATTAAATCTCACACTCAGACACACACACCTGAGTGAACAGAGTGTGTGTGTGTGTGTGATCTGTCTCGCTCTATTCATCACGATTCCCATGAGAGACGAGCGAATGAATGAATGAATAAAAAAGAAGAGTGAATCTATCACTCCCAGACACCAGAGAGAGAGAGAGAGAGAGAGACAGCTGGATTTGTACAGTATTTCTCACTCTACAAAAGGACTCTTAAGAAAATGATGCGTATCCATGGCGACCACGATCACATCAGCCCACCGGCCCAAAAGAAACATCTAAAGATTGATGGAGCGGCGCTGGACGCGGTCCAGAGGAAAACTGTTTTTACCCGACTCACACACACACACACACACACACACAGAGTAGAGGGTGTTCTCAACTCTAGTACTGCAGGAAATTGAGAAAGAACCACAAAAAGAGAGAAATTACTGCCTGAGGCTGTTTGCAGGTGTTCACAGAACTATAAACAAAGACTTTCTGTGTGTGTGTGTGTGTGTGTGTGTGTGTGTGTGTGTGTGTGTGTGTGTGTGTTTCATTACACCACAGATTACGTGGGAATGTGTGTGTGTACATATGGGATATCACAAATACATTCCGACAGCAGCTTGTTTAAAAATTAAATATTGTCTGAGTCAGTAAACGTGAATACGGATTGAGACAAACAATATCTAATTACAAGGAAAAGCAGCGTGCATATTACATGCAAAAAAAGATATCAAAATATGGATGGAAGGGTTTACAGGTGAATCTCAGCACAACGTCAAAGGAAACAAATAAGAAAATAAATTATTTTGCATTGCTTCCATTAAGATTAAGATGACTTTCAGCACAATTAAGCACATTTATAAACAAAACTCACAATATTACATATTATTAAAAAAAAGTACATCATTTGTTTTAATAATTTTAAATAATAATAATAATAATAATAAATATTATAGTAATATAACAAATTTATTAATATTTTTTATGAACAGTTTTAATTTTTTATTATATTTTATTTTATTTTATTTTATATTATATTAACAAAAGTGATTTTATATCCATAAAAAAGTAAATAATGTTACATTGTCACTCAGTGTAACACAATATTTATGTAAAAGTTCAAACAACATGCTTATTCTGATTTGTACGTATTAAAATATATGAAAGAATAAGGTAACAAAATGTTATTGTTTTATAAATTAGTAAAAAAGACTTAACAAATGGGCAAAACCTAGGACAGTGGCAAATTTTAAGAATGTAGAATTACAACTAATTAGTATTTGGGGTGAAAGTAATTATTCTTTTAATATGTTATAAATTTTTGTTGTAAATATACCTGACAAGATTGTTAATCTGAATGACATTTTAGTGGGTTTCTTCTGTAAATTAGGGAAAAATGTATGATATTTATTTTTTGCTCAGAAAAGCAAAAACAAAAATACAATTAAATTAAACAGAAAACTTTTTTTTTTACAAAAACCAACAACAACAATTTAAAGCAGTATTATATATAAAAAGCATATAAAATCAAAAATAAAATCACATATATATGTTTTTTTTTTTAGAAGTACTGAATTATAGTAATGAGAATTAATAGGCTTAATTTTAAGAAACTTTAAAAAATAATAATAAATAAATAAATAAGACATAACTTTTTTTTGGATCATGTGACACTGAAGACTGGCGTAATGATGCTGAAAATTCAGCTTTGATCACAGAAATAAATTACAATTTAACACATATTCACATAGAAAACAGCTGTTTTAAATTGCAAAAATATTTCACAATTTTTGATCACACTAATCAAACAGATAAGACTTTTTTTCAAAAACATTTAAAAAAAAAAAAAAAATCACTTTGACCCGAAACTTTTGTGTATCTTTATGACTGTGGTTGTGGTTTATGTAGTGGTTTTTATGAGATTTCACCCTTATCTGTGCAGCAGGAAACAAGGTTTACAAGTCCCACACTGATAAAATTACACTTTCAAGGAAGAACTAGTCATTGGACATTAAAAGCTTTGATTAAATCACTTAAAAAAATAAACAGCCGTCTGCCAGCACAACTGCATTTTCTGATAAGTTACGTCTACATTCTGATTTACCCGCCCCTAAACGTCAAGCCAGACAAAACAACCTGGTTGGTCGCTTTACAAGTCAGTCTGATTATGTCTATACTGCAATGTGGACCAGACTTAATGCTCACAGGCGAGTTAAATTCATTCATAATGAGCTGCGGGTGGTTTATCTGTTGTTGGTGTGGTCACATAATACGAGGAAATCTGTCATATTGTATTGTTTTGATCTCTGCGACCTCACATTTATTCCGGTTCTGACACACACACACACACTGGCTATTTCTACATGTCTGTGTTTACTGGGGTGCACAGTCGTACTCTTTCATTCAGTGTGGTTTGTTTTCCTTACTTTCATTTCAGACTTGTCATTTAATTCCTTTAAACGCTCAGCAGTGGGACTGAACTCGCTCACCACATTACTGATGGAGATTTATCATTCCTGACGCCGAACGCCTGCGTGTGTTTGTTCTCCTTTATTCACGGGCTGCTTTGTATGCGATCAAAAATATGTTACATCAACACTTACTTGTGTAGAAAAGTAATACTGCATAATACATAAATCATATACTTTTTAAAACTGATATGGGAAACACCAATTTACTGCAGAGCAATATATATATATATATGCATTCATTTGATAAAAAATACTGTAAAATTGTGAAATATTTTTGCAAGTTAAAATAGCTTTTTTCTATGTACATATCTGTTAAAATGTAATTTATTTCGGTGATGCACAGCTGAATTTTCAGCATCATTACTCCAGTCTTCAGTGTCACATGATCCTTCAGAAATCATTCAAATATGCTGATTTGCTGCTCAAGAAACTTTTTTTTACACAATATTTTTGTCTTGTTTTTCAGTACAAATATTGTAAGATAAATTTACTTGAAGCTGAATTATTTAACAAATAAGGTTTTGTTTTCTTGATTAAAAAATAATTAAGTGAGTTTAAAATTTCTTACCCTTTATTTTTTGAAACTCAATTAACTTTTAAGAAAACAAGACAAGAAACTTATGATATCTTACGCATTGTGATTTAAGCATGTTTAGATATTTGCACTAAAAAGGCTTTATTGTGAGTGTAAAGAAATTAATACTTTTATTCAGGATGCATTAAACTGATTACAAAGACTTTTAGAATGTAACAATTTCAACTTAATTTAAGGCAGCAACTGAACTTAAGTTTTTAAGCATAATCAGCTTAGATGTGCAAGTCATTTCAACTTAAATTACATTAAACTTAACTTAAATCAAATTGCTTTGTAAGAAAATAAATTATTTTGCATTGCTTCCATCAGGATATCTGCATTGCAATATTATTTTCAACACAATTAAGCACATTTATAAACAAAACTCACTGTAGAATATTATTTATTATTTAAATAAAGCAAAGAATTTGTACATTATAAGAGTAATCATTTTAAAATTATTATAGTAATGAAATGAATTTAATATATTTATTGTTTAGATATTTGTACTGAAAACAAAATTTTAATACAAGCAAAGAAAGTAATACTTTTATTCAGCAAGGATGCATTAAACTGATCAAATGTTACCAAATGTTATTTCAACTTAATTTAAGGCAGCAACTGAACTAAAGTTTTTAAGTATAATCAACTTAGACGTGCAAGTCAATTCAACTTAAATTACATTAAACTGACTTACATTAAGTTGAAAAAAGTTGAAATTGCTTTGTAAGAAAATAAATTATTTTGCATTGCTTCCATTAAGATTTTTGCATTGCAACATTATTTTCAACACATTTAAGCACATTTATAAACAAAACTAATTAGAAAGTATAACAAGAATAAATAAATTAATACTTTGATTAATCAAGGACGCATGAAATTGATCAAAAGTTACAAAGACTTTAACAATGTAACAAAATTCAACCTAATTTAAGGCAGCAGTTGAACTTAAGTTTAAGTATAATCTTAGATGTACAAGTCATTTCAACTTAAATTACACTAAACTGACTTAAATCAAGTTAAATTTCATTTACTTTATAAAAAAGTTGAAATTGCTTTGATTTTGATTTGTTAAAGTAACGCAAAAACATTAGCCATGTCTTACGAATCATATCATTTTACAGTGTATTTCAAATAAATGTTGTTTTTCTGAACTTTTCCACAAATACGACGCAACACAGTCTTTTTAACACTATAAGAATTTTTACTGCAATTTTTACTGCAAAAAAAAAAAAAAAAAAAAAGAAAGAAAAAAAAAGAAATGTGGTGTTGTTGTTGTTTTAAGAAGAAACTTGAAGAAAAAAAAAAGACTTTTTGCAGTGTGGGACCGCTGTTGTTTATCGGATACTCTTTAATCCACACAGGAAGTGCAGATTTACTAGGGTAACCAGAGGTTAAAATCTCATCAAGCATCTCTGTAACTCTTCAACCTACACAAAACTGAACCTGCGACCTTTGTGTTTGCAGACCAGACCACCAACCCTAAATTTACTGGTGCGTTTCTTTTCATTTTACTTTAACATATACACGTCATCTGACAGTATGTGGACGTTTCAGAAGTTCATATCATTATAATTGCTGACACTTTTATCATGGTATATTAAATTACAAGGTTGCACTCCAAAGAAAAAGTCTGACTTTTTTCCAAACAAAATGTAAATATTATTTTCTGGAATATTATATTTACATACAAAATAAGTATTTACATACATAATAAGTATGCATATATTTAATATTTGGTATGCATTACACACAATTACACACAATAGCAAATACAAAAATCTGAAGAGATTTTTGAAAACATTTAAATAACGTTTTTTTTTTTTTTTTTTTTTTTCCTAGGTTGTAGGACAAATTTGGTGTAAAAACTGCAAGTTTTTATAAATTGAGCCCAGATATTGGTTGAAAATGTTCTGATGTTCTATATAGTTGTTCTTTTACACTTCTTTTACTTTTTGAAATCCGTTCGAAATATTTGTTTACTCTTTAATAGCTTTTGTGTATAGTTGTTCGTGCTGTCAAACGATTAATCGTGAGTAATCGCATCCAAAATAAAAGTTTGTTTACATAATATTTGCGTATTTACTGTGTATATTTATTATGTACAGCTATATAAATACACACACATGCGTGGATATATTTAAGAAAAAATATGTTATGTTTATATTTAATTAACATTAAGTATATTTATAAATATATTATATACTATTAATTATAGGAATATATATATATATATATATATTTTTTTTTTTTTTTTTGAAAATATTTACATGTGTTACATGTATTAAATATAATATAATATAATGTTTATACCATTTTTCTTACATTTAAATATTAAATATATTTGACATATATTTATAACATTATATGAATAAAAATATACATGTAAACACATGTAAATATATATTTTGAAAATATTTACATGCGTTTACATGTATATATTTTTATTCATATAATTGATATTATAAATATGTATAAATGTATTTAATATTTAAACATAACATATTTTTCTTAAATATATCCATGAATGTGTGTGTATTTATATAGCTATACATAATAAATATACACAGCACACACACATATATTATGTCAACAAAAACTTTTGAATGTGATTAATCGCGATATATATTATTCGTTTTTAGCATTGTTTTGCTATTTGAAAGTAGTTACTAAACTTTTTCTTAACAGCACAACACTTAACGTTATCTTTTCAGCCTGTTTTTGTAACATAATTCAATATACCATAATAAAAGTTTCAGCAATTATCATGATATAAACACTTGATAGAAGTTAGCCTGAAAATAACTTTTATAGAACACACTAATAAACAAACACAGAAAGATTATTAGAGTACATTTTTCAAGAAAATAGTATTTCAGTCTTTCTCATTTAAAATTTCATGCTTATCAACATGCTCCTTGCACTTTCTGAGTAATCATTTGTGAAATTTACTAGCAATTTCTGAGTGAAAATAGCAGAAAAGTGCAAGTTTTCATAAAATGATGATAAGTTTGAATATTCTTTTAAAAAAGTGATATTCTAATAACGTATGTGTGATTGACAGCTGTCAGTCAAACAACTGTGATGAACACCAAGACTGACAGAGAGCATCCCTGTAAACTTTATCCACCTCAGATGAAAAGATCAAGAAGAAAACTAATCAATAACTCCTAATGGCACATGTCGGCGTTATCTTATCGGCTCCTATAAACAATAGAAATACACGCGGCATTTATCGATCCAAATATACTAGGAGTTCACCTAGAGATCGAAACGCTGCGATGATAAGAGCATCAGTAGATCGGACGAGTTTTATGAGCGTTTCAGTGACGTCCGACTCAGAACAGTAATGAATTTATGAAGTTCACGTGTGAAGCTAAATGAGTGCTGTTTCATTTCAATGTCAGCCTCACGAGAACAGACTGAAAAACTCACAGCTCGCTCTATTTGAGTTTGTGACAAAGCAAACAGGAAGTGATGTCACACTTAACTTCCTGTTCTCATTTAATGGCATCAACTGCCTTTGAATGCCCACAATGCACTTCTGTCTCATGGTCTCAAGTTGGTTTGGAAAATCAGAGAAGGATTTTTCGACTTAGCATGAACTCTAATAAAATAAATCACAGACATATTTGGGAACTGATGAGTGTTTCAGTTCTCTGTTGGTTCCCAATGACAAGTCGCTTTCTACCACATGAGCTCAACAACAAAAGCCTCTGTGTGTGTGTGTGTGTGTGTTTGTGTTGGTTCAGCAGAGCGCCTGATTGCATAATTACTGATACAGGAACTTTATCTTTCTTCTGAAATAAAGATAAAGTCATTTATGGCCAATGGTACACGTTTGCTTTGAGACTGAGCTATTTACTTAGAGACATATGCTGTATATACATACATTTAGACACAAATGTCATGCATATAATAATTAATCAATAATATGTATATACACACATTTTATGCATGTAAAAATTACTATTTTTATCATTGCACTTTCATGCATATATATTTATATGTGCATGTGCATGTAAATATGATATAAATTTAATATAAATATAAAAGTGTGTGTATGTGTATATATATGCATACTGAATATGTAAAATATAAACTAAGTAATTAATCAACAATATATATACATATTTTATACATGTAAAATTATTTTTATCATTGTACTTTCATGCATATATATTTACATATGAGTATGCATGTAAATAGGATATAAATTTAACAGAAATATATAAATATAAATGTGTGTGTATATATGCATATTGAATATGTAAAACAAACTAAATAATTAATTAAAAATATATACACATTTTATGCATGTAAAAATATCATTTTTATAATTTTACTTTCATGCATATATATTTGTGTGTGTGTACGCGCATGTAAATAGGATATAAATTTAATCTAAATATATAAATATAAAAGTGTGTATATGCATACTGAATATGTAAAACAAACTAAATAATTAATTAAAAATATATATATACACATTTATGCATGTAAAAATTAAAATTATCATTGTACTTTCATGCATATATATTTACATACGAGTATGCATGCAAATAGGATATACATTTAATATAAATATATAAATATAAATGTGTGTGTATATATGCATATTGAATATGTAAAGCATACACTAAATAATTAATTAGAAAATATATACACATTTTATGCAGGTAAAAAATATCATTTTTATAATTTTACTTTCATGCATATATATTTGTGTGTCTGTGCATGTAAATAGGATATAAATTTAATCTAAATATATAAATATAAAAGTGTGTGCATATATGCATATTTAATATGTAAAATATAAACTAAATAATTAATTAAAAATATATATACACATTTTATGCATGTAGAAATTATAATTTTCATAATTGTACTTTCATGCATATATATTTACATATGAGTATGCATGTAAATAGGATATAAATTTAACAGAAATATATAAATATAAATGTGTGTGTATATATGCATATTGAATATGTAAAACAAACTAAATAATTAATTAAAAATATATACACATTTTATGCATGTAAAAATATCATTTTTATAATTTTACTTTCATGCATAAATATTTGTGTGTGTGTGCGCGCATGTAAATAGGATATAAATTTAATCTAAAAATATAAAAATAAAAGTGTGTATATGCATATTGAATATGTAAAATATAAACTAAATAATTAATTAAAAATATATATACACATTTTATGCATGTAAAAATTAAAATTATCATTGTACTTTCATGCATATATATTTACATACGAGTATGCATGCAAATAGGATATACATTTAATATAAATATATAAATATAAATGTGTGTGTGTATATATGCATATTGAATATGTAAAGCATACACTAAATAATTAATTAGAAAATATATACACATTTTATGCAGGTAAAAAATATCATTTTTATAATTTTACTTTCATGCATATATATTTGTGTGTCTGTGCATGTAAATAGGATATAAATTTAATCTAAATATATAAATATAAAAGTGTGTGCATATATGCATATTTAATATGTAAAATATAAACTAAATAATTAATTAAAAATATATATACACATTTTATGCATGTAGAAATTATAATTTTCATCATTGTACTTTCATGCATATATATTATTTACATATGCGTATGCATGTAAATAGGATATGAATTTAATATAAATATATAAATAAAAATGTGCGTGTGTATATAAATGCATACTGAATAGGTAAAATACAAACTACATAATTAATAAAAAACATATACACATTTTCTGCATGTAAAAAAATATTTTTTTCATTTTAATTTCATGCATTTTATCATTTTACTTTCATGCATATTTTAATGCATATATTTATGTGTGTGTGCATGTAAATCTGATATATATTTAATATAAATATATAAATATAAATGTGTGTGTGTATATATGCATACCGGATATGTAAAATATAAACGAAATAATTAATCAAAAATATATATACACATTTTTAAATGCATGTTTTTATATGTTATATTTCTAAAATATTTTATATTTCATGCATGTAAAAAATTACGTACAAGTTTTATAAATTGTTTACAGTCATGTATTTATGTATGTGCATGCATGTAAATATTACATAAATATAATATAAATGTGTGTGCGTGCGTGTAGGTTTAAAAAAAGAAACACTGCATTACAGATCAAAGGTCTCAGATTTCACTCACTTCTTAAGATAACTGTTGTTTGGGGGCAAAGTTATGTAAATGCACACTGAGTTCCTCTGCTAATTAATTACACAATAAATGAATTCCTGTGGAGATCTGATGAGTTTTGGGCTGCGGGTGTTTTTGAGCAAAATAAACTAGCAATAATTTACCCACTGTAAACGAACTCTTGAGCTCTGAATGACAGCAAAACTATCAGTTAAACCATCAGTAAACCAATGTCAGACGCCCCATTCAAGTACAGTATAAACACAGCTTCACCTTCAGACATCACTGCACACAAACCCATGAGGAACACACACACACACACACACACAGATAGACAGAGAGGAAAACACTGGTTCTCAATCAGGGGTCCGGGGCCATTAGGGCCCCTCAGAAAACTCCCAAGGAGTCCACAGGATGACTTAATATTATTTAAATATATCATATTGGTAGAATTAATATTATGTATAGCATATTACAACAATCTTAAATAAATTGTTAAAAAAAAAATACAGAAATTTCTAGATTCACAAAACTAATCGTACTTAATAAAATGCACCTATATTAAAAGTCTGCTAACTAAAATATACCTAAGGTAGTTTTAGCTTTAGAAATATATTTTGAAGACAATAAAAGAGTTTGTCATAAAAAAAGAAAAACTAGTAAAATATTAAATAACTATTTTTATTTTCTTATAATCAGTTTTGACACATTATTATATTATATTATATTATATTATATTATTATAATTTTAATAAACACTTTATTTTGTGCTTTCTAAAAGTTTTAAATAATATAATATTTTTAAATAATAATATATACTCTCAAAGTGAGCTTAAAATCTAAAATATATTAAAACAAGAATATATCATTTAAAAAATCTACTTTGGAGACAATAAATTGTACAATTGTATTGTAAAATAAAATAAATTCATATATATAATATTATTCATTTATTCAAAAGAAATGTCTAGAATCACATTAATTGTGGTTAATAAAATTAACTCTCAATGTCATATATCTATTTACCCAAGTTTGGAATAACTGTCCTTTTTTTTTTTTTTTTTTTTTTAAATTAAAAAATAATAATAATAATAAAAAAGATAATAAAAAAATATATATATATTTTACTTATATAAAATATAAGTAAAATATTAAATATTAATTATTAAATATTAAATATTAAAATATTAATTTTGGTTAATAAAATTAACTCTCAATGTCATATATCTATCTACCCAAGTTTGGAATAACTCTCCTTTTTTTTTTTTAATAATAATAAAAAATAATAATAAAAAAAAAGATAATAAAAAAATATGTTACTTATATAAAATATAAGTAAAATATTAAATAACTATTTTTTTCTTTTTTATAATCAGTGTTAACACCTTATATTATGGTACATTATATTATATTATTTTAAAAATTAATAAACACTTCATTTTGTGTTTTTTCTAGAAGTTTTAAATACATTACATTATATTATATTATATTATACACACACACACACACACACACACACACACCTATATTAACGTTTAAAGTCTGTTAAAAATATAAAATATGTTAAAATACAAATATATAATTTAAAAAATCTACTCTGGAGACAATAAAACATGTTGTATTGTAAAATAAATAAGTACAAATACTAAAATACAATAAAATAAAATAAAAAGCTGGCACTTTATATTATTCATTGACTCAAAAGAAATGTGAGTAAAAGTGTGAAATATTATCTATTTTAATATATTTCACGTTCATTTGAATGCACACACATTTACAGGATATATATAGAGAAAGACTGACAGTGAGTAAAACAACCGATAGAGACTGATTCAAGTCATCATGATTTATGAATCATAATAGTTCCTCAACTTTGACATGAACGAAAAACAGAGAGATACTGAAACAACAGTGAGAGAACAATACACACTTATCAACGGCTCCAGAGTCACACAAGCAGGACTGACAGCTCTGAACAGCCGACAATTACCGATAAACGCAATCAGAGCCTGTGAGATAAAGACACGAAACAACAAGAGTCACTCACCAAAGTTTGCTCATACTGCAGAGCGCGCTGCTCCGTTCCGTCCACAGCCATGACTGCAGCTCACACACACTTACAAACACTCTCACACACTCACAAAACAGCAGATCCCGCTCCTCTCGCACTCAAACGCACAGACGCGAGCGTGGAAGCGCGGCGGGCTGCGCGTCGGCGCGGCTCTTGCGTAACGACACGCTGCGTGACTGACGGACTCCAGCGGGTCTGATCTGTGAAAGAAGTTTGTGTTCGGTCGAGCGTGGGGCGGGGCTTACGCACAGAAACCCCACCCACTGCGCGGGCACGCGGCCTGTGTCCACAAACATTCCGAGCGCCCTACATAGACTGCAGGGCAAACACGCTCCGAACATGACACTAGGGATAAATGACTGAAGGGTTTTAAACGAAGTTAGTTTGATACTAACAAAATATAATAAAATGCTGCTTTATTATTGTAAAAATAACAAAAAAAAAAAAAAAAAACATAAACAAGTAACAAATAAAAATAAGTTATTTTTATTGATTTTTTATTATCAGTGCTGGTACTTTATTTATTTATTTATTTATCCATCCATTCATTCCCTATTTTTATTGCATTTTATTTATGTCCTTGGCGTAAATAAAAAATGTCAGTACTGTATTTCAAATTATGGGTTAATGAAAATAAAACAGAATAATGAATAATTAAGGATTTTTAAATGAAGCTAGTTTTAGCTTGATAATAACAAAATATAATAAAATGCTACTTTATTACTGTAAAAATAACTCAAATAAATAAATAAATAAATGTGTTGGTACTTTATTTATTTATGTATTTATTTATCCATCCATCCATCCATTCATTCCCTATTTTTATTGCATTTTATTTATGTCCTTGGCGTAAATAAAAAATGTCAGTACTGTATTTCAAATTATGGGTTAATGAAAATAAAACAGAATAATAAATTAGGATTTTTAAACGAAGCCACGAATGTGCCAAAAGCTAGTTTTAGCCTGATACTAACAAAATATAATAAAATGCTGCTTTATTATTGTAAAAAAAAAAAAAAAAAAACTTAAAAAAAAAAAAAAAAAAAAAAACATAAACAAGTAAATAGTTATTTTTATTGATTTTTTTTATTATCAGTGCTGGTACTTTATTTATTTATTTATTTATCCATCCATTCATTCCCTATGTTTATATGTCAATAAAACTAGGGGTTATTGAAAATAAAACAGAATAACAAAAAAGGTTTTTTTTAAATGAAACTACGAACGTACCAAAAGCTAGTTTTAGTTTGATACTAACAAAATATAATAAAATGCTACTTTATTACTGTAAAAATAACTCAAATAAATAAATAAACAATTGTGCTGGTATTATTTATTTATTTATTTATCCATCCATCCATTCAGTAATTCCCTATTTTTATTGCATTTTATTTATGTTCTTGGCGTAATTAAAAAATGTCAGTACTGTATTTCAAATTATGGGTTAATGAAAATAAAACAGAATAATAAATAATTAAGGATTTTTAAATGAAGGTTCCAAAAGCTAGTTTTAGTTTGATACTAACAAAATATAATAAAATGCTACTTTATTATTGTAAAAATAACTCAGATAAATAAATACATAAATGTGGTACTTTATTTATTTATTTTTTTAATTATTTATTTATCCATCCATTCATTAATTCCCTATTTTTATTGCATTTTATTTATGTCCTTGGCGTAATTAAAAAATGTCAATACTATATTTCAAATTAGGGGTTATTAAAAATAAAACAGAATAACAAAGAAAGTAAGTGTTTTTAAACAAAACTACGATCATCCCAAAAGCTGGTAATATAATAAAATGTTATTTTATAATATAAAAATAACTAAAATAATAAATAACTTTTAATTTTTTTTTTTAAGTTTGTTTTATTATCAGTGCTGGTACCCTAATTATTTAAATAATAATAATAATAATAATAATAATAATAATAATAATAATGACATTTTAAATTAAAATAATACATTTTATCATTTATTTATTTACATTTTTTTTTCATTAATTCATTCATTCACTATTTTTATTGCATTTTATTATGTCCATGACATAAAAAATATCAATAATGTGTCTGAAATGAGGGTTTATTAAAAATAAAATAAAGTAACAAATTACAAAAATTACATCCCAAAAGCTAGTTTTAGCTCTAACAACAAAAAATAAATGTATTAATTAATTAAAATAAATAAATACTTTAAGACAATAAAAAAAGTATTACTAAAATAAATAAATAAATAAATAAATAAATATTATTATCAGTGTAGGCACCTTTTTATTTAATTATTTAACTATCCTGTCTCTATTTTTATTGCATGTATTGATATTGTGTCCATAGCATCACATAAAATACACATACACATAAAAAAAATTCAATAATAATAACAATACCATAAAGATGCCTAAAAAAGCTGTCTAGGTGCAGAAATGCAATACTGTTTCATACATTAAACAGGGTGATTTTGCATCTAATGTGTGTATGCATAACAGTATATGTTTAATGTGATTGCATAGATATATGTCAAAATTGACTCAGTTTACCTGAATTTACCTTAATATATCTCAGATGTGTTTATAAACTGTAAACAGCGGTCAGAAATGATGCAACTGTTTTAAATGGCAAAAAGCAACAAGTGAAAGCAGATGTTTTTATTCAAACAGACTTTTTAGCCTCATTTATTGACAGAACATGCAGCAAAACAACCATTTTTACTGGTTCCTCGAGTACATGCAGATCACTCGTATAGATCAAACATTCACCTCACATAAACGCCTGGGTAATCTTTAAATAGAAAAGAGCAGAAATATACAGGCGAGCAAATAAACAATCACACAACACATGCTTTATGACTGCAGGAGGATCGTCTGTTAAAAACATTTTATCATTATGTGTAAAGAACCTTTATGTGCTTCCAAGAATGTTTTTGAACATTACCATTTAACATTCCACTCCTGAATGTTTCAAAATGTTTCAAAAACCTTTCATTTCGTTATTTTAACATTAACGGAACATTCCATTTTGCATTCTGAAAATGTTACTTTTGAATGTTTTGAATGTTATTTTTCCAGAAGTAACATTTAAAAAATGTTACAACTGCACGTCCAGCTAAAATGTTGCAGATTGTTTTTCTATGAACGTTGTATAAAGACAACATTGTTAAAGACCAGACATGAATGAATGCTGTATTAATGTTACTGGAAGAACATTGAGAGAACACAGCCAGAACGTTCTGAGAACGTTAATAATGTCAAATTCACCTTGTTGTTTTTTAGTACAACTAAAGGAAAATTCCTAAAAGTTCTCTAAAAACACACTTTATCAGCTTATTAAATGTTTTAGGAGGTGAAAGTAAATGAATAACATTTATTTGGTCTTTTGAATTTCTTGCAAGAGAATAAACGTAAACGAGCATATAAAAACAAAGCAACTGTGGAAAATCCATATCGGTTGGCCACATATAATATTCCAAAAACCAGACCATCTTTAGATGGTTTGAGCAGCTGGTATCTGGTTTTCTGCTGGTCTAAGACATTCTGGAAGCAGCTAAAAACACTTAATGACTTGACACACAAAAATCGCTCAGAATAATGTCAGTCCAAAAAAAGTGTGCTTTTTTGGTCACAGTAAATCTGTCGTTTGGAAAGAACTGTACTTGAACTTTTGAAATAGAGATAAAAATATTTTATAAAAAATAAAATGGCCATACAGCAATTTCAAGATATTTTAAACAAATAGGAGTCACAAATGTCTCCATCTCCTGGACAAATTTAGTATTAGCGTCTATTACTGTGGGCACTAAAACATCAAACACCAACCAAACAAAAAACTCACCAAAAACACAGATATACTATTTATTTATTATTATTATTATTATTATTATTATTTTCATTTTTATTTAAATCTTTAGTAATTTTGTTGTGCATTTATTTATTTATTTATTTATTTATTTATTTTTCTGTATAGTTTTTTCTCTTTTTTAATTTTAGGATAGGATAAACTTTATTTGTCCCTGAGAGGAAATTTATTTTGGGTGCTACAGTGCTACAGTGTTGCCCTGAACAAACAATAATAGTATAAAACTATTCTTTTTTCTTTTTAAGAATTTTTTTTTCCTCAAACAATTTTCTTTTTAGTTATTCTAGTACATCATGTTTTTAATATATTTATTTAATATATTTATATTTTAAATTATTTAGATTTAGTTAACTACAATAAGCCTGATTTTGAGATAACTAATTTCATTATAAAAAAAAAAAAATCACACTCAGCATGAAAACACAAAAACACACATTAAAAGAGGTCAAGACATATTTTGCTTTTAATCAAATAGGTTAGATATAGTAAATATCTTTTGCTTAACATGAAACTAAAATATATTTTTCTTGATAATTTAAAATATATTTTTGTGATCGCAAATGTACATTAAGGCCTTTATCAAATGTTTTTGCTCATAATAATCATGAAATCTTAAGTAAAGTCTCTTGATTGTGTGTGCTGCTGTTTTATTTGCTCAGCTCAAGTGTGTTTAAGGACTGTAGTGTGTGACGTGCGACGTGCGTCGTACGCATCAGGGATCTTCACGTCCTGTTCGTGTGTCGATCCTTTAACCGCAAACTTATGAGTGAGGATGACAAACATTCATGTTAATGATTATTTCTGAGGAGAAAGAAGCTCTGGAGATTTCTGTGAAGAAACTGAAAGTGTGACAGAAAGAGAACTAGTGGGAACTCTGACGCAATATGATCTGGATCACTTAAACATTAAACAGGTTATGAGTCATAATGAGGACACAGACACTAGCTCAAACAATACAGACGGAAATGATATTGTTATTTGTATTTGTAAAAAAAATAAAGAAAGAAAGAAATAAAAGACAATATTTAATTATAACAGGCTTCTAACAATTTGCTTTAAGTTCTTGAATTTCACGTTTTGAAATTTAAATCCTGGAAAACCCTTTCTAAAAATCATAAATCATAAAGATTTCATAAAATAATCTGTAAATTTGGTTTCAGAACAGACTTGTTATAGTTTACTACAACAAAAAACATAAAAAAAACTTTAACTGAAATAAAATAAACAATAAAACAAAATAAAAATACAAAAACATTTTAATTAATTACCTATTAATTCATAAAATATAAATATAACTAATATGAATTAATTTAAATATATATTCTTTTTTTTTTATTAATTTTATTAATTACTTCCAGGCCTTTAGTCAACAATTTGCTTAAAGTGCTTAAATTTTTACTTTTTGAAAATAGCATTTTTAATATTATATATATATTTTTTAAAATAATCTGTAAATTTGATTTCAGAACAGGTTTATTAAACTTATCTGAAATAAAATAAACAATAGTACAAAATAAAAAGAAAATACAAAAACGTTTTATTAATTACCTATTAATTCATAAAATATATTTATAATTAAAATTAATTAATTTAATATATATATTATTTTTTATTAATTACTTATTAATTTAATTCATTTATAGATATTAATTATCACTGAAGTAAGTAACATTTTGAGAACATTAGCAAAGACCAGATATTGTTGAATGATATTTTTATTTGTAATAAAATAAAATGAAATGAAATAAAATAAAATAAAATCTGACAATATTTAATTATAAGCTTCTAACCATTTGCTTAAAGTGCTTGAATTTCACTTTTTGAAATTTAAGTCCTGGAAAACCATTAAAATTTTTAATATATATATTTTTTGATTTTTTTTTTTTTTTAGATTTCATTATCACTGAAGTAAATAACATTTTGAGAACATTATTAAAGGCCAGATATCATTGAATTATATTTTTATTTGTAAAATAAAATAAAATAAAATAAAAAAGGACAATAATTAATTATAACAAACTTCTTACAATTTGCTTAAAGTGCTTGAATTTCACATTTTGAAATTTAAGTCCTAGCAAACCCCTGAAAATGTTTAATATATATATTTTAGATTTCATAAAATAGTCTTTAAATTTGATTTCAGAACAGGTTTATTATAGCTAATTACAACAAAAACCATAAGCTGTACAGAATAAACTGTGACTGAAGGTCAAAGGTCACTTAAGATCATGAAATATAACCTGTCTGAACGGAGCTCAAACTGCAGAAAGTTTTTATCTGCTAATCAAGATTTTAATTTTCATTCAGGGCTTAATTTTACATTTTCTAAGCACCAGCTTGACCATTTCACAGAATCAGTGGTATTTTGGGAGAAACATCCCTCATCCAAACACACACACACACACACACACTCATCAGTCACGTCTCACTGACAACGAGGGTTCAACCAATCAGCTGCCAGTATTTTGGTCAGTCACGGTGAGTCGTTGTCCTTCCAAAAATGCCAGCACATCATAATAATGAAGCGCAGACACACACACACACACACACACACACTCTCTGTTCCATTGTGTGGCTTCATTGATGTGTGTGAGAACAGTCTCTCTCTCTGTCCAAGCGGTTAACTGATACGAACTGGTTGAGGTGGGAAGACTCGTGGGAAAAAACAACACAAAAACGACACTAAAAACTCTCGTATTCAATGCAAAAATGAAATAGAAAAAGAAAAAGTTGCAAAGTAAAATGTCGAGACATTTGCTTTATTTAGCACAGTTGTTTTATTCATTATTTGGTGTCTGCAAACACAATTACACACAAATACACACGTGGAGTACGTTTCTGCACATATACTCCCTAATGCTAAACCCAGTGGAAAACAGTGGGGGAAAAACATATATTGATTTATCAAAATACAACATGGTAGGGGTTATTAAACAGCAAACAATGATATATTCAACACAAACACAACAGCACCAATAAAGCTCTTCAGAAAAACTCAACTTTTGTTTGATGTCTGAATAAGAGGAAGAAATTTTCCAGATATTGCTGTTATCATCATACTTTATTTATTTAACAACATTCCAAATGTCTTGATTCTACATCAAGAAGCCAGTAAAAAGGTGCTTCTTTTCACTCAATATTGTTATTATACTTTATTTAACAGGGTTAAACTTGGTTAAAACGTGCATTTTTTTCCTGCCTTATAATCTAGAAACCAATAAAAATGCACATTTATTACAAAATTTCCAATATTATTTTAATTATTATACTTCTTGTTTGTATGCATGTATTTATTTATTTTTTCAAAAGTTCTTGATTTATAATCCAGAAACCAATAAAAATGCATAATTATTAAAAATTTTCTAATTTTATTTTAATCATTATGTTATGCATGTATGCATGTATGTTTTTGTTTTACTTTTTTCAAACTTTCTTGAATTATAATGCAGAAACTAATAAAATTTCATAAATAATAAAATGCACATTTATTACAAAATTTCCAATTTTATTTTAATTATTATACTTTATGTATGTATGAATTTATTATTTAAAAATTCCTTGAATTAAAATCCAGAAACCAATAAAAATGCACATTTATTACAAAATGCCCAATATTATTGCAATTACTATACTTATTTTATGTATGTAGGCATGCATGTGTGCATTTATTTATTTAACAGCATTTCAATTTTCTAGATTCATGATCAAGAAACCAATAAAAGGTACATTTTACTCCAATACTGCTGTAATTATAATAATTGATTTATTATTTAACAGAATTAAAAGTTTCTTGATCGCTAAACAAGAAAACAATAAAAACTATCCTTTTTTACTGATTTAGTCTTTTTTCTCTGTCTGTCATGTTGCAATTGCAATGCAACTATACAAATTTTACATTTTCAGTTTTACCAATGCAACAGCCAAAATGTTATTCAATTATTTTTCTTCTTGTTCAAAAGCCTCAATAAAAGCTTTACATAACAGCATAAAAACCTAAATGAATCAGTCTTACTGATGATCTAATGCTGCTGTTTTACTCTAAGTGGCTTGGCTTAAAATGAAAATAACATTAAATAAAAAATTAATTTAAATAAATAACATTTTAAAGCATCGCTTTTAAGGAACAATCTGAACATCAAAACAAAAGTGAGGGAATGTAAGGAAATCATGACTTTTTAGTCCTTTTCTGCAACAAACACACATTTGCATTGACTTATATTGTTTTCACACACAACTAATTATAAATACTACAGACTAACACACACAAACACAAACCCAGAAGCATTTTGCACTTTCAGAATGAATAAAAACTATAAAAGCCTTTATCTATTGTTTTTACAACCGGAAATAAAATCAGTGCAGGAAATGAGGACAAAAAGCCATGAAATAAGGCAGATCCCTGACACTCATGAATCCACCAATAAAAAGAGACCCAGAGCAGGAAGTGTCTCTATAAAACTATTAACTGTTTTGTGCGTTTGGCATTTGGTTCACCTGTTATCATCGGTCGCTGGAGTTTTAGCAGATCTGATGGTCCAGTAGTTTGTGGAGTTCGACGGTATTGGCCCTGGCTCCTCGAAAGCCTCGGTCTCTGAATGTGGACAGAACGGGACGCAGCCTCACGCCGTCCGGCATGGTGCTTTCGATCGCCTTACGCAGCTACAACACACATCAGACACCGTTAATGGATAGTTAGGTTACTTTTTTGTTCATTCATATCAAAACCACCTTTGGCCTTTTTGAAAGAAGCCTTTTCTGCTCAGCAAGGCTGCATTTATTTGATCAAAAATACAGTAAAAATTGTAAAAATAGGAAAATATTATCTGAACTTAAAACAGCTGTTTTCTCTGTGGATATGTGTTAAAATGTAATTTATTTCTGTGATGCGCAGCTGAATTTTCAGCATCATTACTCCAGTCTTCAGTGTCACACGATCCTTCAGACATCATTCTAATATACTGATTTGCTGCTCAACAAACATTTCTGATTATTATCAGTTCAAATCTGTGATACATTTTATTTTTAGAAAGTTCAAAAGAACAACATTTATTTGAAATCAAAATCTTTTGTAACGTAAATGTCTTTACTGTCACTTTTGATCATTTCAATGCATCCTTGATGAATAAAAATAAAATCTAAAAGATTTTTTCTCTGCTACAAAGAAACCAGCTGATAAAGAGTATAGATGATGTGGATTTGTTTGGATTTTTAACTCTTGAATGTCATTTCTATGTTATTGAAAAATTCTCACCTCTTTCAGTGAAACAACTCCAATGAGCCGTCCGACACCGGTGACGTAAGCGTAATCCAGATTCAACAGAGAAAACATGGTGTGAGTCTGAGAGAGAACAGAAGAGAAGTGTTACATGGGAATATCAGAGCAAGCCACATTTTGTTCTTCTTCTGAAACAAAGTGTGTTTTTTTATTTGACACTGTGGCATTAACAGCTTACTGAAACTAAACTGCAAAATGACATAATCAGAAATCATCATGATTATGATATCACAATTAAAGCGAAATAAACACACACACACTCACCTTGTGCAGTGAAGTGTGTTCCACCAGCTGGAAGGGGGCGGGGTCAATCTTGCAGATGTCCAAGTTCACCTCCTCGTCAAGCTGTTGCTCCTCCCACTCATCAACCTGCATTCACAACCAGAAATACTGTACATGAGTGTGTGTGTGTGTGTGTACCTGGTATTCTCTACGTTATGAGGACCAAATGTCCCTACAAGTATAGTAATATCAGTATACCAGGGTTTAGAAAATACAGTTTGTAAAGTAGAAAAAATATTATGCCTATGGAATGAATCTGTAACACATGGAAACCCAACATGAGTGTGTGTGTGTGTGTGCATGTGTGTTGAAATGTCCTCACCTCTTGAAGTATTGTATCATCCTCTTTGTCTGGGTCGAACTGGAAAAAGATTGAAACACAACAAAATTTTTTATTTGTTTGTTTGTTTTTTGTTTGTTTTTTTCCTAGTTAAGGAGTCTGTTTTTATATTTTTTATTTTTCTGCATTCTGCATTAATGGTTTAATTAAATTAGAAGTATTTATTTATTTGTACATACATACAATAATAGGGCCTATGAAATGTTTTATTTATTTATTAGAAATGTTGTCAGTTTTAATTTTTTCTGGACCTATGACCTAACATAGCATAAAACATTACCAATTTAATCTTTTTTTTTAATGTAATAATTTTGATAAAAATTATTTCTAGTTTATTTCTTGGCAAACAAAGTGCTGCACAACATGGAAAAAACTATGTAATATTCCTTAAAAATTAAATAATTAATAGTTTTTATTTTATTATTATCATCACAAACACTAGTCCATATTGCAACTCGATTATTACGGACCTATTCAAACCTGTTTTAGACTTTTTCATCCAAAATTTGACAAATTCATTGACATTCCATGTTATTCTGTAAATTTCATTTTTATGAGTAGATCCTGCAATTCCAAGTGCATACTTGCAAGTTTTCTTGCATTATTACTAAACTAAATTAAAAGGCGCACACTTACAAAAGTTTACTATGGTAGCTTCCTCAAAAACACCATAGTACATTTCTAGAGCACATTAGTGTGTGTGTGTCTCACCTCCAATGCCTCGATGTCAGGACGAGAACAGAAGAACTTTTTCAAGTTGAGGCCAGAATCATAAAGATCTGAGAGACAGAAAGAATTTATAGAAAGTTAGAAAAGTGCACTAAACTGAACATATGACATTAAGCGTTTTGCAAGCATAAATATATCAACAACAATGAAAGACTTATTGTATTAAAAAGTAGATTTTCATATTTTATAATATTTCAAAAGAGTGTCTGAATATTTACATGTACACATATCCAGTCATAGAAATTCTATTTTATGTTATTTTAAGATAAAAAAAAAGCCAATGGGAGGTTCTTGATATTACTTGTAATCTCTTCTTCATCTTCAGACGGCTTCTTCATAGCAGATTTTAGAGGTTTAGTGGAGTCCAGATGAGCGGATGCAGACTCTTCTGTGGACGTCTACAACAAATACACACACATACATAGCCATAATCAAAACCCATCTAAAAAACTAGATATTTGTGATGCAAATCAACGTTTGCAGCAAAAGCATGCGGTGAAATACAGCAGTACAGTTTTTATTCTAGTAGTAGAATGTTCAACGTCTGACCTGGAAGTGAACTTTGTATCTGACAGACATGGTGGGAGCATTTTCCTCTCGCAGTTGCTGCGATCGCCACATTAAGAGCGACAGTAACTGAGCACGATCAACTGAACCCAGCAAGAGCATTGACTCTGAGAGACACAATAGATTCAGACAGAAAGATCAGGACAACACTGTACGTACATATTTATGCCAGATTTACTTCATATTAAAAGACATTTTAAGAAAAAAATAATATCATTAAAAATAACAAAAATAGTTTCTAATGATTACAAACTTAATTCTCCAGTCATGCAATGTTTATTTGTATATCTCTTTCACAATGCACATCATTTCAAAGCAAAAACAAATAAATACATAAAAATAATTATAAAAAATATAATAAAAGTTATTCTAAAAATATAAAGCTTATTTGATATTTTATCTCAACATCAATATATTCATAAGTTAAGTCATTCCATATAATGATATCACAGCTCCAACACAACAGTCAGTGAGAAAATAAGTGTGTATCGTATGTTTGTACCTGCAGATTTCACCAACGGCAGTGTTTTCAGTTTTCCTGAGCGTAGGACCTTGATTAAGTCTCTGTAGGTGGTGTTCAGTGTGATATAACAAATTTCTTTTTTCATAAAGTCCTCCACAAAAATATTATACTTCCTACACACAAAGAAAGAGGTAATTGTGAAAAACTGATGCACAACAGAAAAATATTTAAGGCAAAATTTTGAATTAAGGCAAGTTTAGACTGTTTGGCTTTTCATGTTGCAGACTAGTGAAGAAAACATCCAAAATACACACGTATTACTCTTATTTTATTGCACTTTATCTTATTTGCATCATTACAATGCACATCTTTAAAGAGATTTTTCTGCACTTGAGCAGCACTTACATACACCAAAACTTAGAGTTTTATTCCTATCTATATTCTGAAGGTTTTTATAGAGGGGTTTGTTTATATATCATTCACATGATTTTATTATTACAACTGATCTATTTCCGTCTATAGATTTCAATTAAAATATATATCTTTAAAGAGATTTTTCTCCACTCGAGCAGCACTTACATACACCAAAACTTAAAGTTTTACTGGTATCTACATTCTGAAATATTTTATAGAGGGGTTTGTTTATCTTTCACATGATTTTATTATTACAACTGACCTATTTCGGTCTATATATTTCAATTAAAATATATACCTTTAAAGAGATTTTTCTCCACTCGAGCAGCACTTACATACACCAAAACTTAAAGTTTTACTGGTATCTACATTCTGAAATATTTTATAGAGGGGTTTGTTTATCTTTCACATGATTTTATTATTACAACTGACCTATTTCGGTCTATATATTTCAATTAAAATATATATCTTTAAAGAGATTTTTCTCCACTCGAGCAGCACTTACATACACCAAAACTTAAAGTTTTACTGGTATCTATATTCTGAAGGATTTTATAGAGGGGTTTGTTGATATATCATTCACATGATTTTATTATTACAATTTATCCATTTCCATCAATAGATTTAAATTAAAATATATACCTTTAAAGAGATTCTTCTCCATTTGAGCAGCACTTACATACACCAAAACTTAAAGTTTTATTCCTGTCTATATTCTGAAGGTTTTTATAGAGTGGTTTGTTCATATATCATTCACATGATTTTATTATTACAGTCAATCTATTTCCGTCTATAGGTTTCAATTACAATACATACCTTTAAAGAGATTTTTCTTTACTTAAGCAGCACTTACAAACACCAGACTTAGCAATTTTACTCCTCTCTATATTCTGAAGGTTTTTATAGAAGGGTTTGTTCGTACATCATTCACACTAATTTATATAACGTTTTATTCCTAAACCATGGTAAAATTGTGTTTTTTCTGGCTGTTGACTGTATTTTCTGATTTATGGAGTGATAAAAAAGAGAAACAAAAAATCCCCATGGTAAAAACCTTTAACTCTAATATGTCAACAAATCAAACAAGAATTTTGAACTTGGCTTTATCTAATTTTTCAAATGTATTCTCTGGAAATCTGTGCACATTAGTGCATATATATATATATATATATATAATGCCTCATTTATGTATTTAAGCATAACATTTCAGAAAACTTGAAAAACATGTTTGCAGTTCATAATGTAATCAATCAACTGGTGATTTGTCTCTGTTTGTTACATTCATTACCCATTCATGTGCATGTTGCAATATTTATGTTAATGTTTCAAACCTGAGCATGCTGGGTAAACTGCAATCAAATATACTAACGTATTCACACAATACTGACAAAATACCTGATATTTGTTCAACTTGTAATATTACGTATACTTTAAAAACATGACATTCTACACTGACCAAAGTGTTTACAAAACACCTAAAAAATAATAAAAAGAAAAGTTTTGGTGGTGCACAGGATGAGCAGAATGTGAAATAGAAAGAAAAGATGAAATGTACAGATGAAGAGACTTACTCAGGGTGGCCCCAGCTGAGCAAGGGCAGGTAAGGCAGTTTTTTGACGCGGATAACCGTGTCATAAATGGACGGCTGAACACTCTGAGAAACCATGTTAGCGATAATCACAGAGATCAGGATAGGCAGACTGTAACTGATATGTCCCGTCAACTCCATCATGATCACGGCGGTCGAAACCGTGTGTGTGACTCCTGCCGTTAACGCTGCCGCTCCTTAACACAACAGAGAGTTACTGCTGATTCATAACTAAAAACTAAATCTTAATGCTTTATTTTACCAAATAATGAGACGTAATAGATGTATGCATGTCTGTTAGTGTCTAGTTTCTCACCTATGACAGCGTATGCTCCGGGCACTATGTGGTATGTGTGTCCCTCTATGTTAAATCCATCTGGTAACAATGTGGCCAAACCTTCACCCACTAAACGGCCAAACGCAGCACCTGAAACACACGTATGCATTCCCTTTAATCTGAGATTGGTCATCGTATCAAAAGATATTAATAAAAATGACTGTTTTAAAGGTACATTCACAGCAAGAATGATGACTTACACAATCAGTCAAAAGTTTGGAATTATTTTGAATTTTTAAAATGTCTTGAAAAGGACTCTTATGCTCACAGAGGCTTCATTTAGTTGATAAAAATTGCAGTAAAAACAGTAATGTGAAAAATTATTACAATTTAAATCGCTGTTTCCTTTGTGACCATATCATAAAATGTAGTTTATTGCTGTGATCCAAGCTGAATTTTCAGCATCATTAATCCAGTCTTCAGTGTCACATGATCCTTCAGAAATCATTCTAATATGCTGATTTGCTGCTCAATAAACATTTCTGATTATTATCAATGTCGAAAACTGTCATGCTGCCCAATATTGCTCTGATTGTAATTCCAATTATATCATTCTTCTCTGTCGTTGTGTTGTGGACTTTTACTATACAGAGCTAGAGTTTTTTTTTACTTTATGGTTTTAGTTACTGTTATAGTTATCATCCTTGGTGTGAATGTGCCTTAAAAAGGTAGAAATGCTTCGAAAATATAAATATCATTTTTTAGATATATCACACAAGCACATACCAATGACGAAAATAGGAACGAAGGAACCACATGGTATAGGAAGGGTTATGGAAACAGCAGACATCCAGAACTACACAACAAACAAGAGTAATGTTCATTAAAACAGAACGCACACACACAAACTTACACACACACACACATGCATGGCGCATCCAAAAACGTCAGACATTCACAAATATATTGTTTATATTAAAACAGAAAAATATTAATATTGAAATATATTAAACAGTAATTAATAGAAAATCAGTTTATCATTATATGAGGAATAAAGAAAAGTTTATTTACTCAGCTACAGTTTGAGGTCAAAAATGTGTTTATTTACCTTCATGACGACGAAGATGGAGAGGATGAAGAAAACGTTAGCCTGCGGATGTTTCCAGGCGGCTAAGTGATCGTCAGCATCAAAGTCTGCTACAATGCCATGATTTGACCAGGTGCGATGGTCAAAAAATGAAATTAAGGAATCCCTTTGTGTAAGCTATAAATGATGGAAGTTATGTCAAAAACAGGAAATGGTTCTAAGTAAACCAAAAACCTTACTACTCTACACATTCATTTAAAGAAATAGTTTACCCAAAAATAAAAATGAGCTGAAAATGTACTTATGCTCAGGCCATCCAAGATTAAAATGAGTTTGCTTCTTCATCAGATCTGGAGAAATGTGTCATTCAATCACTTGTTCACCAGTGGATCCTCTGTAGTGAATGGGTGCCGTCAGAATGAGAGTCCGAACAGCTGATAAAAACATCACAATAATCCACAAGTAATCCACACCACTCCAGTCCATCAGTTCACATCTTGAGAAGACATAATCCAGCCACATATTTGTTTAGAGCTGTTTTGGGATGTTTTAGCTGTGCAGATTTCTATCCTGATTCAGACCAGATGATTAGTTAAAAATGTCTTAATAATGGATTTGTTTCATCTTTTGTCCTCTCAAGATGTTAACTGATGGACTGGAGTGGTGTAGATTACTTGTGGATTATTGTGATGTTTTTATCAGCTGTTTGGACTCTCATTCTGACAGCACCCATTCACTGCAGAGGATCCAAGTGATGAAATGATACATTTCTACAATTCTGATGAAGAAACAACTCATCCACATCTCAGATGGCCCGAGGGTGAGTGCATTTTAATTTCTGGGTGAACTATTCCTTTAGAAACACTTTGGCTTTCACGTTTCATTTAACTGCTAATTGTGCATAAATACTGTAATTAGATAAAGCAACCTTATTGTTGTGTATGACTGCATATGCTGCTAATGGAGCATTTTATTGCCTCCTTTTGAGGCACCGATTAATTAAAGAGAACAAGAGTGAGTGTATAAAAGAGAGAGAGAGATATGAGCGAGTGTTGTTAAAATTGATTAATAAATGCTTCAGTGTTTCTCTCAGCTGTCATTAAGATTATTAACTGGATGGATTTAACAGCCTGGGGAACAAACACGTATAGATTGTGTGTGTGTGTGTGTGTTTGTGTGTGTGTGTGTGTGTTACCTGTCCAGCCATGAACTGCCCAAAGCCCGGAGGGAAAGTGAGCGTTGAAATCAGCACAGAGACCAAAGCGGAATATAAGAAACAACTAGACACAAAACACATGATTAGGCACATCATAGACTTTTATGGTTTTTACAGTATATACAGCAAAATCTATTATAATGTAATATTACTTTTCCCCTTATTTGCCCCTTATCGTTAGTTCTGTTGTACAAAATACTTACTTCTTCATGAGGAAGCTGTTTGCGGCTTTCTGCCTTTTCACAAACAAAGAAATCTTGCCATACAAATACACAAAGAAGGCACCACCAAAGCCACAAACTATCCTGCAGAGATAAAACATTTGTGCGTTACAGCAATTTTACCACAGTCAGATGCATTTTCCAGTAGACACTTTTTTAAACAACCTATAGTTATACTATACTATAAACAAGCCTTAATGTGTTATGCAGTTTTTATATTTTGTATGCTACTTCTATTTTTATGACTTGCGCACATCTTAACTCGTAAAAAAATTATATGTATATATATATATATATATAATATATAATTTTTTGCAGCTTGTATATATATATATTAAGTCCTTTAAGCTCATCAAGGCTGCATTTATTTGGTCAAAAATGCAGAAAAAAAAAAACAGCAATATTGTGAAATATTATTAAAATAAATCCCATTAAAAATACCATAACAAATAATGGTTTTCTATTTAATATATTTTAAAATATAATTTATTTCTGTGATCAAAGCTGAATTTTCAGCATCAATACACCAGTCTTTAGTGTCACATGATCCTTCAGAAATCATTCTAATATGCTGATATACTATTATTATTATTATTATTATTATTATTATTATCAATATTTAAAACAGTTTAATATTTTATTTGAAACCTGTGATTCTTTTTTCAGGATTCTTTGATAAATAAAAAGTTAAAAAGAATAGCATTTATTCAAAATAGAAATATTTTCTAACAATACAAGTCTTGCTGAATTAAAGTATTAATTTCTTTGAAAAAGGGAAGAATAAAAATTTACTGACCCCATATTTTGAAACTGTAGTTCCAAAAGATTTTTTTTTTTCAATTTTAAATAAATTATGTTCTTTTTTTTATTCACAAATAAAATGAAACATGTGAACAAAGAATCCTGAAACATATATCACAGATTCAAAAAAATAAAAAAAAAATAAATAAAAAAAACAAATCAAAACAGTATATTAGTAAATCAGTATATTAAAATGATTTCTGAAGGATCGTGTGACACTGAAGACTGAAGTAATGATGCTGAAAATTCACAAAAATAAACTATATTTTAATGTATATTAAAAAATAGAAAACAGTTATTTTACATTGTAATAATATTTTACAATATTACATTTTTTCAGTATTTTTGATCAAATAAATGCAGCTGTGATGAGCGTAAGAAATGTATTCAAAAACATTAAAAATCTTACTGATCCCAAATTTTTGAAAGGCAGTGTATATATGAAATAATATTTCTAAATTCTGAAAGAAAAAAAAAAAAAAAAAAAAAAAAATATATATATATATATATAAACTTTGACTTTTGACAAAACTAATATTAACTAATTATTGAACTAATATTTTTAATTATTGTAAATAATTATAACTGAAATAAAAACTTATAAAAAATACACAGATACAATAATAAAAACACAAAATTAATAAAAATGTAACTAAAATTAAGATGAAAACATAAAATATACAGATTTTTTAATTAATTTAAAATATTATTAAAACTATAATAGCACTACTGACCCCATCGCAATAAAGATTGGAAACTCTCGCAGGTCAAAAGGAAAGTCCAGCCTGTATTTTGTTGCATAAAGAGCCATAAGCGTCTCTGAGAGAAAAATAGAGAATAACTCAAATCACCATCGACTGTGCATTTCACTCAAGCATAAAGAAGTAAGAGCCCTTGCTGGTGTTAAAAATGCTGTAACACACAGCCTGTTGTGGTTTATCGCTTTATCAATATACATACACACGCACCTTCCTCTCTGTTCCACACTGGCAGAAGTCTGAAGATTAAGGCACCAAATGTAGCGGACAGAAATCCACGCCAGTAGTTTCGTGCAACGAAAAACATAGATGTGACCTCCAAACCGAATAATGCACCTGAAACACACACAAAAACTCTTGCAGAATGTGACATATATAACTTGTAAATTCTGATTATGTTTTAGTGTTCTTCCATAGATGTTTTCAACATCATTCCAGCAACACACACACACACACACGCATGTTTTCTCACCTCCAATAGGAGCAGCGAAGCAGCAGCCGATTCCCACAGCACACCCGACCGTCAGCATCTCCTTGTTTCTGGCCTCATTCTGTTCAAAACACACAAGAACTAAATACACAACAAATCTACTGCAGCGAATGCTATAAAATAGAGCTTTTAAACACCTTATAAATGTTACTGAAGAGCGCCATGAATTTGCAGAGAAGAGAGGCACAAGCTGCGCCGATGTGCACGAACGGACCCTACAGGACAGAAAACACACACATAATGTTCTGGATTAAACTACATCACAACTTCACAGCGATGCTACAGAAGATCACCCAAATATTAATCACACCCTCATGAAACCTCACATGTGTCATAAACACAAAAGGTTCAATAAGATACAAGACACTTTAATCCAAAGCCACATGCTCTGCATTTTGTACAAGGTGCTAAATGTGACTGAAGTACTTGAATATGACATCTGGAAATGTAAGGCCTGGAAAACCTAAGAGGTACTTGAAAAGACAATGCATCTATGAAATAAGTGTTTAATTCTTTTAATAAGCACATATCTTTTCACACAAAATTAATGCTGCAGCCCATCTGATGATCATGATCACTTTCCTTAACTCAACAATAAGTAAATCCACTTCACCTGCTAGAATTCATCTTTGGCATGATGCCATAACGGACTAATATAGCAGATATAACAATAATTTATCGAATATTTATTACTAATTATATACTGATAAATGTAAGATTGACTTCAATGACTGGATGCTTTCAGCTGATTTTCTCTTGAACTGTCAGCAACTGAACTGCAGCTCAAACTATTTAAAATACAGTGAATTAAGATACAAAGTCCATCATAATGCACAATGTTTCCATCTAACATGTATTTTGAGCAGCAACTTGTCATATTAATGGATCGGGACTTCAAATCGCGAATCATTTGATTCAGTTAAAATAAAATAAAATAAAATAAAATAAAATAAAATAAAATAAAATAAATCTTTACTTGAAATAAACATAAACTGACAAAAATTAAATTAAACTGAACTAAAACTGAAATTGTATATATATTAAAATCCGTAACTACAATGACCGTTGTACCATGGTGCATTTTTGTAGGCATATAAAAATAGGTCTGTTTAAAAAAAGGTTTTAAAGAGAAACTACTGGAAACACAAAAAGTGCACAATCTTTTCTGTCCTCCAGAGGGTGCACTGTTCATTTTAACAGCACTGAACTGCAAACAAATATTTCAATTACTTTAATTATAATTAAAAATAAAAAATGTAAATGTAAAAATAAAATAAAAAAAAATAGTCATTTCCCCATATAAAACTATTTTTATGCTTTGAATTTTGAATTTGTTTTTGTGTTTCCTGTTCCCTGTGTGTGTGTGTGTGTGTGTGTGTGTGTGTGTGTGTGTGTGTGTGTGTGTGTGTGTGTGTGTGTGTGTGTGTGTGTGTGTGTGTGTGTGTGTGTTTACCTCCTTGCCCACAGGCAATTCACTTCCGAGCACACAGGTCAGACTGATGACTTTGGAAACTAATGTTCTCAAGGTGAGATATTCCGGCAGCATCACATCTCTTAGACACGTCTTCGTTTCAGGAATACCAGACCCTGAACCACACACAAACACTAATGAGTTACTGGATAAAGAATCACATAAAGAGTTTGTCAAAGAGTTCATGCGTGCGTCTCACCAGCGGCCTGAACTGACACGATGTTTACGAATCCTGCCGCGAAACACATTAGAAACATCGAATAAATGACCCACACCAAATACTGCAGCAAAACATGACTGTCCGCAAGATGGTAGATCCACCTGTGTGCTGTAGAGGGAAAAAAGACTTTGATTATAATACAATTTTACATAATAAAAAAGAATTAGAAGAAGAAATAAATAATTTGGGATGAATGAAATATAAAATAAATAAAATTTGAATTACTTTGATTATAATAGAATTTTGTATCTTTTAAAAAAAATAATTAGTCATTTAAAGTCATTTAGTTTAAAAAAAAAAAAATATATATATATATATATATAAATGTGTGTGGTTTCATTAAATTTCAGAAATATCTTTAATGTTATAATGAATTCTGAATGGTCCTAAAAATAGGCATCAATTACATTCATTATCTGAATTACTTGTTTCTTGAAAATAAATAAATATGTTCCAATAAGAAACAATAATTGTTTTATAGTCTGATGTCAGAAAAAAACAGACAGAGAAAACCAACTGCAGCATGTTTAACCTAAACATCAAGAATATTTAAAAAAATAAAATTTGGTTGGTATATTTGCTAATTCTGACACCCGTCTTCACATACACACACTTACTGTCTGTGAAGAGAACGACGAAGATATCCATGACAAAGCTGATCACTGCCATGATGAACCCCAGAAGCATGAGGAAGATCCAATCCGCTCCGATAAACGTCACAAAGAGCCGGTGAAAGTGTGAGGCCCAGACTACAGAGAGCGAGAGAGAAGAACTACATTACCCACAATGCAACAGCACAAACCTGGCAGAGAGTCAGACAACATTACCCACAATGCTCCAGTAGAGGGTGCACTGTTCACACTGAACTAAAGATAAACATTTTTATTTAATGACTTTATATATTTTAATTCAGATATTTTTTAATCAATGTATTAATATTTAAATGCATTCAGTTTTTCACAACAATTACTTTATAAAGGTCAAATCAAATTTCAGGTTAAAGTGTTGCTGACAACTGTTCTTATTTCAACTTTACACCTTAGACTAAATTAGGTAAATTGGCTAAAATGCTTTAGTGTTGTTGAAACATTGTGGGAGTGTTGTAGAAACGTTGCTAAAACGTTGTAGGCCTGTTATTGTGGATTCACTCACCTCTAAACCTCTGAGACATGCTGAGACGGGATAAAGATCTTCGCTGGCGACCGTTCTTTCGAAGACGGGCTGCATGTTTTGTGTAAATACCTTTTTCCTACAACAGAGACACAGATATTGATTCAAAGCTAAATTATACCAATCATGTTTGACCATAGTTTACTTCAAACTAAAGTTGTTATTGCATCAAAACCATAATAATTTGTCATTTTGTTGAGTATTTTAACTTAAACTCTAGCCCACGATAAACTACAACAGTTTACCTGTGGTAATAAATAATAATTAGATTATCTCTGGTATTTTTTTGCTAAAACTGTGGATGTTTGGTCAGATTCACCTCACTTCTGTGGTAGATTTTGTTCCTAGACTAAAACTGATGAATTCAGTAACATAAAAAGCAGAACTGTTTAAAGTTACTGACGTGTTAAAACAACAAAATAAATTTGAATTCGAAAATAAAAAACAGTTTGTGTTCGATAATAAAAGTGAATCGATACTCAAGTTGACGAAAATCACTCGGAAAAGTTTCGACTATGCAGGTTTTAGTTTTACATTTGATGCTTTATTCAGTTACTGCAGTGTTTTTTACTTCTTAAACCACTGTTTATTTTATTTTTATATGTTTCATTTATATGTCAATTAGTGTCTTTGTACTTATTTTATCACTGAATTAGCTTTCTTTAGTAATTACTTCAGAATGTATTAATGTTATTGGTTAGGCTGCAAGTATTAGTTTTTGCTGTAATTGGTAGAACTGTGAAATTTCACTTGTATCGAAACTGTTGGTACCCAACATCCTTATTTACAGCAAAAACATTGTGATATTATTATAAAACTGCTTATTGTGTAATATGTTATTTTGGTCATATCGCACACCCCTAATATGTAATACTGAGTGTTTGTTTTGGCAATTAAGAATGCTATTAAAGGCAAGGCAAAGTTTATTTATATAGCACATTTCATACACAATGGTAATTCAAACTGCTTTATAAAAGGAATTAAAATAATCTTAAAAAATAATCACGGAATTCAATTTATTTGATTTATTAAAAGAGCTAATTAATACAGTCAATGAGTTTGCTCTCATACATTTAACATGTTTATATTTCATTTTATCAGATTTATATGATCATTTATGGTTTGATTGATTAATTTAGTATTCATAGTCTGTTAGTATGACTAAAAAAAAAAAGGTTCTCATTATTTGTGATTATTTGATGTACATTAATGATATCGATTATTCCTGGGTGTGACAGTATACAGAAAATCTATTTTAATTCAGAAGCAATAGCAGACATGCACCAATAACGAAGTTTGTACATGTTGTATAAATGCAGTAGCTATAGTAGTTTTAATTTACTTTAATGACAAAACATACAAACATAATATTTTTGACCATTACATTTATTATCTTTTTGGTTGTTTTTGTTGCTATCTTCAGTTTTAGTTTATTGTATTTATTTCTGCAGTTGTATTTATCACTATTTCTTCTTTACACTTTTTGCATTATTAATCAATCAGACCAATGTTATTTTAGTATCAGTGAGATACTATTGTAGTTTTTATTAATAGTTTGAATGTCTTTGTTTTTATATTTTCTTTTCCTTTTTTTTTTTTTTGCTAAAATTTTAGCTTTTTTTTGTCTTAGTGTTTTTGTCGTTTTTATTATTATTATTATTATTATTATCATATTATTATTATATTTTCAATTATTGTTATTTAAGTACAAGTTAAATTAGAAAAAAATATGAAATATTTCCTAGTGGAACTAGCTGAAGTTGTTTATTTTAAAATAGTTTTTTAAATCTTATTTAGCATTTATTTTAAGTAACAATCAATGCATTTAATAATTTTAGTTTTACTTTTAATGAACTATAATTACCTTGCCCCTAATATAATGCATACAATGCAAAAAAAGCTATCCATTCCTATCAGTCTCAGTGACACTTGCATTCACCCAAACCACCAATCAGGTGTAGTTCCAGCATCTACAAACGGGGAAAATGCAGAAAAATCAAAACACTTACCAAATTATTCTCATCTGTACCATCCACAGCCATTATTACGATCACACAGACACACACACACACACACACACACTTAGACTGATCGTTGGTCGCTACACACGCGGCGAGCGAGCCGGCACATCGTTTGTGAGTTTTTATATGTGGAGGAAATTTGTGTTGAGCTAAATATGAGGCGGGAGATACAGAGCGAAACTCCACCCACCGCACGCTATAGGGATGAACACGAGTACCTGAGTACTCGAGTACCCAGAAATGATCAATCACGAAAACCGCAATTCATCAAAACAGTTCATTTTTAATATTATGACTGGCTATATTTATGTAGAACCAGACAGACTATTCTATCGATGAATCATTTGACTCACATGATCTTTAAACAGAAAAGAGCTTAAAGAACTGACAACTTGCCATTCAAGTTTATTTGCTGCTAAAGTAAGTTTGAACAATATTAACGTTTTCTGTAGGTCAGTAAATGTGAATCAAATCAAATGAATCTCAGCTCAGATGCTGCTAGAAGAATCAGATCTGTCCTTTTTCATGAACTGAATCAAATTTTACGATGAAACTATAAATGCACAATTGAGTTTGTGAGAATTTGCTCAGTGTCTGTGAAACATCAAGTGCATAAACACTTCATGGAGAAAACACTTCTGTCTCTCAGATCCATCTGTTTTTTGCAAATCACTGTTTACAGATAAACACGTGCGGAGACTTATATTTATATAGTGATTTTTAGCTAAAATTGGAAGTTGTTTTGATGGTCAACAGTCTGTGGGAGTGAAAAGCACGGTTCCTCGGGTCCAGATGAAGAGCAGACCAGAACTCTTGGGTGACACACAGATAAACGGGTCAGCAAAAACCCCGTCTTTTGGCAAGAGAGGGCATGTCAGACATTCCCAAAATAAAATGATTAATGCTTATGAGGCAAAATACCTTTAGAAAGCAAACAGCGCACAATATTTCGATAATTTAACCACATATGTGCATGTTCACGGTTCTCTGATCTCATTGAATGTTCATGTGACATTCAGATAAACAAAAGAACATTTTTTTTTAGTATTAGCATATTTTAGTAAAACGTTATTTTTATATATTATATATATTATATTATATATACAAATAATAATTATTTGTATTAAACATGATTTATTATAAAATAACAATATTAGAAATGTTTCTGTTACATGCAGACAAACACATATTATAAAAACATTTTTAGTATCAATATATTTTAAGTAAAATATTAGTTTATATATATTTTTTTATTTTTTATAATAATTGTATTGCTTGCATTTAACTTGATGCAGATAAGCAAATAAAATATTTAAAAAATATTTTTAGTATTAGTATATTTTTATTGAAATACTTTTATATATTTTTTAGAATCTTTTTATTGTTTGTGTTTAATAATTTAATATAAATAAATAAAAGATTATAAAAATAATAATATTGTACAATATTGTGATTAACTTAATTTTTAGTTTTTCACATTTACATTTATGCATTTATCAGTATATTTTTAGTCATATATTATTTTAATATATTTATGTTTTATATATATTTTAAAAATTTGTTAATTGTTTGCATTTAAAATGATTTCGTACATGCAGTTAAGCAAATACATTTTTTTATTAAAATATTTTTATATTTTCTGTATATATGTATTTTAAAAATCTTTTTTATTAGTTGTTTGTATTTAACATGATTTTATGTAAAGAAATGAAAGATTATAATTTTTTTTAAAATATAAAATAAAAATATTGTACATTTATTTTAGTTTTACATTTTTGTGATGTAATTAAATTTTTGCTTTTCACATTTACATTTATGCATTAATCCAAAGTACCTTTTCATCAACTCTTGAACCCCATTTTGAGAAACCCTGATCCAAACTAGACACATTTTCTTTTAACATGATTTATTATAAAATAATAAAATTATTTGAAATGTTTGTGTAACATGCAAACAAATATTTTACAAATATATAATATATTTTTAGTATTAATTGTTTGCATTTAACTTGATTTTGTACATGCACATAAGCAAATAAAATATATTTAATATTTTTAGCATTAGTATATTTTTATTAAAAATCTTTTTATTAATTGCTTGTATTTAACATAATGTATTGCAAATAAAAATAATAATAATAATAATATTTTGTTTTAAAAAACTTATAAAATAAAAATATTGCGAATGTATTTGTTAGTTTTACATTTTTTGTGATTCAATTATTTTTTTTAGCTTTTCACATTTACATTTATGCATTTACCAGACGCTGCTATCCAAAGTGACTTTTCATCAACTCTTGAAACCCATTTTGAGAAACCCTGATCCAAACTGGACACATTTTCTAGACACAGAGTCCAAAGCACAAGTTAGTCATGAGTCATCGTGATTATATAAAGGCGCTTGCGATGACTTATTTATTGATGTATTATTTCAAAGAACGCATCGCTTGGTGTAGTATTTTCATAAAAACAGAAACATTTCCAGGTTTCTTCTACAGTAATCCTGGAAGAATGCTGCACTATCACTGTTATTCTTAGGGTATACATTTAGCTCGTGTTGTTATTACAACAACACACACATCAGCTGTTTTCCAGGGACGCAAACTCATGAGAAGTGAAAAAGAAAGAAAAGAACAAAACAATCGCAGCTGTTTTAGGGGTACGTTTCCAGTGTTTTTAAGTCTTTTGAAGCAGCTGGCATTGAGATGAACGGGATTGTATTCCTTAGCTAATTACAGAAATTTTTCTTTGATAGAAAGAGGTTTAAAAGGATTGGTTTATACAAGTGATTCATAAGAGATCCAGTGCTCAAGTTCAACCAGTCATCCTCAAATCTCTGCAAACACTGTCCAAAACTACTAAAAATACATCAGGATATAACGAACAAGAGCTAAAGCAGGCAAAACGTTAGGAGAAACCAACTTAAATATAAAGAAAAATGTTTTTGGCAGTTTGAAGTGCACAAGTGGTAAACTAATCAGCATTTTTCTGTAATCTATTAAAGAAATACACAAGATTTATATTCATGCAATCAATGCACATGCCAGAAATGGTCATGCATTTCAAGATTTCTTGCTTTCTTCCCATCTCTGCAGTATCATTTCAGATTTTACTTGAAATGGCAAATTTCCATGAACTGAAGTTTACCCAGAATCATATTTAATGTTAAAACATTAAATGCACCAATGCTTTCATAAGACTTTGCTTGTAGTATGACAGATCAGGTGCTGTTTAGGCTAAATTTTTTATGCAACATGCCAGAAATGTTTTTAGCATTTTATGCTTGTGCATTTCAAGGCGTGACTTTACTTTCTCAAATTTCTTTTGGTTCTTGCTCCTGTGAACACAAGATGGCGTTTCCCAAACACTCCGGATGATCAAAACAAGTCTGTTTCCCAATGCATGCATTTGACTAAATATTAACCACAGGATGCATAAAACTGAAATATTAGTGAACAGAACCAGTTTCTGACTTAAATTCTGTTGGCCTGTTGTTGATCTACCAAAAAAATCCAGTGGCTTTGGTGTTATTTGGTAGATGAACAACAGACGGGAACAGCGAATGGAAAAATACTGAGGGAAGGTTTAAAAGTATTCTGTAAAAATTGATTAGGTCCTTTTATTCAGAGACTGGTGGAAAATAAGCATCGAGCTTCTTTCATGTTCCCTTGCGTTTTCTCCACTTGACACAGAAGACGCAAAAATTAAGTCAGACAACTGGAATGAGTCAGAGCGAGTTTGAGAAAACTGATCCAATCTGGTTCCTCGATGAGAAACATTCATTCGCCGTGGAAAGACATGCCGGTGACCGGCGTATTAACCCGCTGCGGTTAATCAGGGGGGGAAAGTTGTGAAACAAAAGTGGGAACAGAGGGAAGATGAGGCTGTTGGGAGAAACCTTGCGTGTCGCAAAGTTTGGCCAGATTGAAATTTAGAAAAATTGCTGTTGATTGACCTATTACGGAATTTGGTTCTTCGCCTCCAAAAGTGCTTTTGAGAAAATTGAGATTGCTCTGTAGGGTTTGCTGTACAGTGTCTACTTTTGTAGGCCAAAGCCCAGAAATGAGCATTTTAAAACACTTCCAGTGTCTCTTTAATGGGTCTTTGGTTAAATGCCTAAACATAAAATGCGTCATTAATACCTAGTGTTGGGAAAAGTTACTTTTAAAAGTAATGCGTTACAATATTGCGTTACTCCCTAAAAAGTAACTAATTACGTTACTTAGTTACTGTTTATGGAAAGTAATGTGTTATGTTACTTTTGTGTTATTTTTTTAAATCTGGCTGAGCTTGCTTGTTTGTTTTTAATATAAAAAGTTACATTTTTGACAAATGTAAAAGCCGTTTCACACCAAAAGCCACAGGATAAAGGAAAAATAAATTCACGTCTGTACAGTAGAACGCCGATAAAGAAATTACAACACTCTTCAGCAATAAAAAAAAAAAAAAGAACAAATGCTAGTTTATCTTGAGTAATTTTTGCTTATTAGTATAGCTGAATTGGATCATCGAAGGTCAGCAGCAAAGACACTGGTTAATAAATAGGATTAAATACATAAAGCATAATTGTATGATTTAACATTTAATTATTGCAGGTTTGTGTCATATTCTGAGTTGCATTTCACTTTTTTTTTTTTTATTTTGAGGAATACTGAATGGACCGTGGACAACAAAACGAAGGTCCATTTTTTAAAATTGAGATTTATCTGAAAGCTGAATAAATACTGTTCCATTGATGTACGGTTTGTTAGGATAGGACAATATTTGGATGAGATACAACTGTTTGAAAATCTGGAATTTCTAAATGTGGAAAATCTAAATATTGAGAAAATCGCCTTTAAAGTTGTCCAAATGAAGTTCTTAGCAATGCATATTACTAACCAAAAGTTAAGTTCTGATTTATTTACGTTAGGAAATTTACAAAATATCTTCATGGAACATGATATTTAAATCTTTATTTTGACCCATACAATGTATTGCTGGCTATTTTTACAAATATACCCGTGCTACTTATGACAAATGTGTAGTAATTTGTAGTAAATAAGTAGAGTACAGAGTAGTAGTACAGAGCTTATTTTCTGCAGTAATCCAGAAGCATAAAACCAATGTTCAAAAAACATAAAAAGGTAAAAATGGCTCAGCAGCAGTTGCGTTTCACATTTCGCACCATACAGATGTCTTACATTCAGACATGCACAGGAGCATAGCTCACCGTTGACTTTTGACCCTTCCGTGTCTGCCGTCTGGGGTTCCCGCAGGTGCTGCTTCATTACCAGCTGCGTCCGTTTCCTGCGACCACCTGTAACACATTCAAACACACAAGACAAGTCTGTAAGCGTGTGTATGTGCGTGTTTATTTGTCTTTTTGTAAAACTGTTTTTTGTGATGAATGTAGCATTAAAAATCAAGCCTTAATCAAGATAAATTAACTTGAGATGCATATTAAACATTTGAAGCCTAGTTTTCTGAGAAATTGAACAAAATTGAATTAGTGTAAAACAAGAAATATTGACATAGTGTTTCCTTTAATTTATTCCTTAAATTTTCATAAGTTAAAAAACCTGGGAACCAAGGTTTTTTTCTCTTATTTCTGTTAATGGCATAAAACTAGCGAGCCAAGCCGGGAGTAGTACTGACAGTGCTGTGTAAACATGGCTGAAGACACGAAAAGAGGAACAGATTAACTAAATCAATTGAGTGAGTCATTTACACTGGAACTGCTCCAGTTGATTCAAACTCGTAACTCAGATTCATTTCAAGCTTCGACTAGCAAAACCAGATCAAATTAAGAAGAGCCATTCATTTTGGAATTTAAACATCACTTATAGTGATTTTAAAAAGCACATATAGTGATGGGTGAAACTGAGCTTTTCGAAACTCCAAATCAGTTAGAGTTTTGCACCGCAAAATGATTCACTGATTCGAAGCACTCCAATCAGATTGAATCATTTGAATCAGATTGGGACTTCGGAGCGCATATCACGAATCATTTCGTTCAGGGCTTTGGATTGCAAATCGTTTGATTTTGACTGACTCTTCAGAGCGGTTGGCGAATCTTTTGATTCAGATCGGGACTATGGCGCGGGTTCACTAATAATCCGATTTAGTTTGGGACTTCGGAACGTGTGTCCCAAATTGTTTGTTTCAGAGCACAGCAGTTTTGCAAATATTTTTTTCCCTGATTTTTATTTATTTATTTATTTTGATTAAACGGTGGAAAACATCAAACCATTAAGGCAGTATAGTTATAAAAATAAAACAAAGAAAACAGAAAGAAACTAAATTGTGATTTTACTGTAGAAATGTAGTAACCATGTTTTTTTTTAATAACCAGTTTTACTACAAATACCCTGGTTAAACTAGGGTTAAAATTTTGGTAAAACCTGCAGAAACCTTGTGAAGTCAGAATGAAAGTGCATATCCCACCACCAGAAAGGAAAATCAGCAACACACTTCTTTTATGACAACATACATTTTAAAACTTTATTCATCATAATTAATAAATATGCAAATACAAACAATATTCATAATATCCATCAAAATACTGAAAGAAAATAGCCTTAAAATATTATATACCAGCAAACAGACTGACAACATCAGGTGCAACAGAAATGGGTGGGATTATGTTGATGAGCTTTCTAAACCCCACCTCCATAACCAGGCCCCACCCACAGGGCGAATCTCCAATCAGATGCATCACAACAGTCCTGCTGATTGGCTGGGATTTGAGTGTCAATATGAAGGATTGTAATGACGGCATGTGCATTTTTTTGTGAAGCGTTGTGTGTTTTTACTGTCACCAAATGTGGTACGTTGTACTCACATGCATTTGCAGCAGTGATGATGTACAAGTGTTGATAATTTTGCATCAAGTCAAATATGCAAACAAAAATAAAACGAACATTCCCGTGAGAAAATCAGTCAATGGGAAATCCAAACAACTGCAGCAGCTGATATTCGTTCTCCTTTTCTCCATTATCTGTTTTTGTCTTGATATCTTACAGCTCCTTCTTTCTCCCTCTTTCTCGATCTCTTTGTGTTCTGGACCTCTCCTCTGTTTCACGCATCGATTGTTTTTTGCAATCCGCAGGCGTCCCGTTGTGCATTTGAGACGACCTGATCTCAAGACAGGAGGATGATGAATGTTGAGGACAAAAAGGTATCAGTGTCTCCAATTTTTCTTTTTCTCCACCATTTTTGCCATTTCTTCTTTTTCCATTAAGTCCTCTATAAAAACAAAGACATGAAGTGTAATGAGTAAATTGTGCAGAATTTTAGATTATATATTAATAATCTGTGTTTAACACCAGAACTTACCTAAGCATTCAGGACAGCATTTTCCTTCTCTGCGAATGGGATTACTGCAACTCAGCAAAGGACACTGTTTCCTCTGGCATTTTGTGACGCCATGCTGTAATGACAAGAGAAAGTGAGTTAGTTATTCTGTTAACCTGCACTGACCATAATGTGTTGTTTCAGACTAGAGAAAGAAAACATCCAAAACACACTTTTAGGTGTTTATTTGATCTACTTTATCTATGTGCTTTGTAGATTTCAATTCCAATACATATCTTTAAAAGTTTGTTTCTCCACTTCAGTAGCACTTACATTAACCAAAACTTAGAGTTTTATTCCTCTCTACATTCTGAAGGTTTTTATAGAGGGTTTTGTTCATATATCATTCACACTGATTTATACAACATTTTATCTCTAAAAGCATAGTGAAAATTCATATTTTTTAAAGATGGTGAGTTTTTTCCTCCACTTCAGCAGCACATACATACACCAAAACTTAGAGTTTTATTCCTCTCTACATTCTTAAGGTTTTTATAGAGGGGTTTGTTTATATTTTATTCACACTGATTTATGCAACATTTTATTTCTTAAAACATAGTGAAAATGTATATTTTTAAAAGATAGTGAGTTTTTTCTCCTCTTCAGCAGCACTTACATACACCAAAACTTAGAATTTTATTCCTTTCTATATTCTGAAGGTTTTTACTGAAGCGTTTGTTCATATCATTCACACTGATTTATATAACATTTTATTCCTAATAAAACACAATAAAATGTATTTTTCTCTGGTTGTAGACAGTATTTTCTAATTTATGTCGGGATAAAACAATAAATCCAAAATCCCTTCTGTAAAAACCTTTACTTCTAGTATGTCAACAAAATTAAACAAGAATTTTGAATCTGGCTTTATCCAATGTTCAGACTTATTCTCTGTAAGTGTATGCAAATTGGTGCATATTTCATTAGATAATACCTCATTCGTGTACATTTCAGAAAATGTTTGCACTTCTTAATGTAATCTATAAACTGGGGAAGTATGGTGACATCTGTAACCCTATTCATCTGTGGTATCTTCTTGTAAAAATCTCAAAATTTTCTTAAAAGAAATTTTAAATTAAATTCAAATTAAAAACTTACATCACACCAGCAGGTAATGCACTTCATTTCGCCCACCAGCGGGACCCGTGGGTGCCAGTGTTCGCTATTCTGGTAGTAGTTTTTGCCAAACTTGCAGTGGCGCGTCCCGTCCGCCTGCATCATTTCGTCATCCTCCAGAGGGGGCGTGTCTTCCGCAGGACACTCCTTACAGCAGTCTGAAGGGTTACGTCTGATTGGTCGACTGCAAGTGAGAGGCGGGCATGTCAACTTCTCGCAGTGCACTTCTCCCGTGGAGCCCTGAGATGGAGAAATTATTAGGGTTAATTATTAATATTCATATCTGTGTACAAATTTGTTTTTTTTTATGATTAAAACATAAAATTATTTTGTTGTGTATTATAATGTTTGTTAAATTACCTTGCAGGTACACAATGCACACTTGATGTAGCCGAATGGTGGGACAAACGGATGCCATGTTGTGCCAGGTGCGTGCATTTTCTGATCACCTTCAAAAAAACAGCCTGGAAACACAATAAAAACATCTTAATATACAGCTGCACATTTAAAATGATAGTTGCGGTGTTTGATTTTATGTAATTTCTTAGAATTTAATAGAAACTTACCCTCTGGATTTTCCTCAACTTTTTCTACTGCAGCCGTTTGTTTGGGTTCTTTCTTTTCTGTTTACAGAAAACAAACACAATGTTAAAATACAAATTTAATAACGTTTTATTATAGTGCAAGCTATAAATCTTTACACTGCAAATCAAATCTTGATCAGAATTTGTCTTGTTTTCCAGTAAAACATCCTCAAAACAAGATAATTTTACTTGAGAAGTGAAGATATTGCAAGAATATGCATTTTTTATATATATTTTTTTCTTGTTATTTTTTCAATGAGCCATTTTCATAATATAAAATCTTATTCAATTCATCTTATTTTAAAGATGCTTACGTATACTGAAAAACAAGACACATATATTCTGATCAAAATGTTTTTATGTCTAAAACCAGAATATTTTAACACATCCATAGACATCAAAAATCTGAAAAAATATATGCATATATTAATTTCACTCATTACTCACCATCACAGATGGGACAGCATTGGTCTTGAGGCTGGATGGTGTGAGGACACGAGAGCGCAGGACAGATCACAGGATCACAGATCACTGTCTTTTTCTGCAGGGATTCAAACAAATCATACGCAAAATTAAGCACTGTCACGTAAATAATATGTAAATTAAAGCAACGCCAGTGTGTGTATGTGTGTGTTACCTGGCAGGTGCAAGTAAAGCAGGTGTTGTACTGTGGTGTCCACTGCGACCCATGTGCATGATGTTCTCCCTCAAAAAAGCATGTATGCGGGTCCTTTCTCAGCTCAGCTGGGTCACGGACGAATACGAGGTCATCAAACTCCGCCTCCTCAACCACCTCGCCGCGGGAGCCGAACTCACAGCTGTTGGGAACGTGAATCTGGAAAACGAAGATATCGATTAAATACAAAGGTTGAACATATATATTACTTGTATTTAATTCAGTTTTGTATTTTAAGTACTTGTGTTTACTTTGCATTATATGTACAAGTAGATAATTTCTGTTGAAAATCGAGGTGTTTTTTGTACTCACCCGTCCTCGTATTTCTCCTCTTGGATTCATTTTGGTGCTGACCTGAATATAAGCTGTGCCTTCGTCCAAATGCCTCAATAACTCAACACTAATATCTTTCAACACACCCTGAGCCTGGAAGAGAGACAAAGGGACAATTCGTGTAAATTTGTGCAAGCAGGACAAGACGAACTAAAAGCAAAATCAAACACATTTAAATGACAAATACCGAATGCGTTTCTGCTTTCAGCTCATTTGGGCAAAACCGGCTTTGTTTTATAAACAGATCCTTTAAAGCATTTTAATAAATAACAGCAGAATTCTGTTTGTCCGTTTCTGGCATGATTATGCCGGAGCAGCCAAAGAAAACACTTTTGTTGTGCTGTAATCATGCAGTTTACATTATCGCCGGGTGTAAATGATGCCAAATTATGTTTAACTTTGAGTCTCTTGATTTGTTTACCTGTTGACCGTAGAAGCCAGTCAGAAGTCTCTTGTGATTGGTGGACGAGTCGTCCATCTCACCGATCTCAGCCAATCCGTGCAAGTGAGCACTGATGGAGGCGTCTTCGCTCTTGCTGAGGCCGTTGACGACAATCTCGTAATGCAAATGACACTGTTCGTCCACAGAGACCCACGCGTGACCCGCCGCACCCGTACGGACCGGAGGAGACACGAACTGACCCGCCAGAGGAACCGGAAACTCTGCGGATAAAAACAGTAGGTTTTAATTAAAAATTATCAGAATTTAACTTTATCATTAAGTGGCGAATTTTGCATTCTGTACTTTTTTAACTTTGCTAAAAATATTTGATACACACAATAAAAATCCAAAAATTTTACAGACTTGTTTTCTAAAGACTAGATTTTATTTTATTGTGTTTATTGTAAATGCTTTCGTTCTCACCGTTTCGGCGTGCGTCCAGTCCGTTGTACGGCAGCATTCGTATTTGTCCGCGCAGTTCGCTCTCTTGTTGCTCGGCCGTGGCGATGTTAATAAAAAGCTCGTTCTGCAGCAGCATGTGAATGTGTCTGGCTTCAACGCGACTGCAGCTACCCACCGCTCGCCCGGCGCCCTGTTCCTCCTCTGCGGCGAAATCCGCCGTGATGTCGTACAGAACGTTGCGTTTACTGCGTCGTCGCGGCTTCATCTCGATCGTTACGCCAACCACGGCGCTACTCAGACCCGCCACCAGAATCTGCTCGAGAACATCACAGAGGTCAATCAACAGACCTGACGAAGCGATCAAGAAATGAGAGGAACAGAATGGAGCCATTACCTGGTAATCGAGCGAACCGTTGTGATGGAGGGTGAAGACGGCCGACCCGACGCCGCCGGTTTTCCCAGGAGTCAAAGCAGAGCCGCTGGACATCACGCTTTGAAGAGCTGAAAGAGAAATACATTTATATTATTTTACATAATCATTTTTAGATATAACATATGATGTACATGTAGTCAAATAGATCAGATAGCAAAAGTCTTAAAGGTACAGCAGCCAAAAGATGCAAATGTAATTTTTAATTATGTATAAATTTCCTTGTGTTTAAATAATTTCCCAAAATGATTTTTGAAATAAAACCTTTGGATGTAAATATAGCAAAGTCTTAAAGCTACAGTAGCAAAAACTGTTTTTGTAGTTAGAGCGTGATAAACAACATTTTGATTATTTTGTTGCATAAAACTAACATTATATGTTAACTTAGATGTAAAGTTTACATAATTGTTCAGAAAGACTTTTGGAATAGCTTGACATAAATATGTTTTTGTATTTACTTGTAGTTTTTTGTAGTTGGAAAGATAAATATTTATTGTTTTGTATGAATAACATTGTATTTTAACTGTATCTAAATTTCCTTGAATTTACATAATTTCCCAGAAAGACTTTTTAAATTAAAGTTTCTTGTATATTTGTTTTTTGTTGTTAGTTTTAGTTTTTGTAGTTCGAAAGAGCATGAAAAACAACATTTTGATTATTTTGTTGCATAAAACTTACGTTGACTAACGTTATATGTTAACTAGTATGTAAAATTCCCAGAAGTTTACATAATTTCGCAGAAAGACTTTTGAAATAGCTTGATATAAATGTAAATGTATTTACTTGTAGTTTTTTTGTAGTTGGAAAGATGGTAAAAAGTTTGTTTTGGTGCATGAAACCTTAACTTAAATGTAAATTTCTTTGAATTGACATAATTTCTATAACATAAATGACTTTTGAAATAAGAATTAGCTGTAAATGTATTTACTTGTAGTTTTTGTAGTTAGAAAAATGGTGAAAAACTAAATTGTTATTGTTTTGGTACATGAAACTTTGACTAACATTACATGCTAACTTAATGTAAAATTCCTTGAATTTACATAATTTCTCAAAAAGAGTTTGATGTAAATATGTTTTTTGTAGTTACCTGTAGTTTTTTGTAGTTGGAAATATAGTTGAAAAACTACATTTTTATTGTTTTGGCACATAAAACCACATAGAACCTATTAATAAATGAATAAAATATTACATAATGGTACTATGACCTCTTTAAATATCTCGTATTTGTGCGTGTGACAGAAAGGGTGCGAGAATGAGGGAAAACTAAACCGAACGGAGAATTCTGCGTGCGATTAGAGGTCCAGAGGGACTCAAACAATCACTGTCGCGCCGCAGCCAGAGAAACACAATCAAACCCACATGAACTCATTCAAGGTCAGAGGTCACGGCTGGAGTGACGTCATCCCCAGAGACGAGGGAAATTAGCCGACGTGCAGGTAAATAGAGACCGTTTCGATTTAGAAAGAAAGAAAGGACGGTGGATGTAGGCCGAGGAGTAAATAGAGAGCGAGAGCGGCGCAGGATCGTTTAGGTTTGAATTCTTCACACATAACGTCAAGCTGTTAACGGTGCAGCTGGAATCAGACAGCAGAAGGAGCGCCAGCACAGCGTGACCTTGGCAGCGGCTGCCAGCGTGCGTGTGTGTGTGGACACAAGAGGCCTCACACAGACATGTGAGTCAAACGCACACACAAACTCGTTTCGCTCGACTAATATACGGAATGACCACGAAACTGATCCTGCAGCATTTGACCTCTGACCCCTGGTGGCATCGCTACGCATTCCTGACGTCTTCTCGATCGCGATCGCAATTATGAACTCGCTATGACGGGAAATCTCACTCTGGCATGAGAAATACCCGAGATGATTTGTGCATGACATAAAGATGAAATATAACACGGTGTGAATCACAGGATAAAAACAGCCACAGCAGACAGACGGATGTAGTTACTGATCTAATGTGAGATCACAGCTAAAGCCTGCTGTCATTTAGTTCAGCTTTGAGCGCACTTTATCATAGCATGCTGGTAAAAGATGATTAAACTATCCTATCTTCCAAACTATTCTTCAGTATCTACAACAAAAGAGTTATTATTTAATTGTTGTCATATTTAACAGTTGATTTATGTATTAACAAGGTGATTGTTGATGATTGGCTGCACTTACTGTCACATGATCTCCTGCCAGAAATATATCCGGAGATCTGACGGGGGTTTTGACCTTCCGTTTCCACCGAGATCTGGAGCTGCCCGCGGGACAACCAGAAGAGTTCGCGACTGTTCAGATCGGCCAGGACTTCGGCGAAGTCAGAGTCCTACAGACACACATTAGAAAACATGAACACGCTGATCTGTGCTTCTAAAGATGTTATGTTTGCTAAATATTAATTTTGATCAATAAATGTATGTATGTGTGTGTTCTAACTCACGTCTGCAGTGATGTTTGCTCGTATTTCTCTCAGCAGATTCTGCCGGTACAGCAGTTTCACTCGAACCGGCACCTTTACAGAGGCTGAAACAAAATGAAAATAAATAAATATTGTTATTAAATTACTTGTTTTATTTACTTTTTTAAAGACTTTTTTCATTTTTAAAAATATACATATTTTGTAATTTTTTTTTTTTTTTTTAATTAATTTTTTTTAATTCATTCAATTTTTTATTTAATTAATTTTGGTAATTACATTTTTTGCAATTTTTTACTGTAATTTAATTTTACTTTATTTTTTTGTACTTACAGCTCCCGTGAGGAACGAGTCCCTGCAGGATCAGGATAAAATGCAGATTGTTTTCCGTGTCACTGAGCGTCAACATGGCGATTCCTCCCATCCCAGAATGCACTTCGTCAGACGTAAGGATCGCACTGAACGTTTCTGTCAGACAAACCACAGGAAATGAGCCTAAACATCTAAATGCATTAAACTACGAAAGGGACTGAACGTAAGGTTGACACGCACCTGCAAACAGCGCTCGGTGTTTGATGATTTTGCCCTGTATCTCCTCCTTTTTGTTATCAGCGGCTGTCATGGAAACACGCAGCTGCTCCGCCTCCAGTTGCCGCATGTGGGACTTAGGCAGGTTCTTCCAAACTCCACAGATCTAAACATTAAACACATTTTAATATTTATGTATTTTTTATTTATTTATTTTATTTCATTTTTTTTTTAATATTTTATTATTTTTAATTATTATTTTTCTTAATTTTATTATTTATTTGTATTATTAACATTATTTATTAAATTTTTTTAAGGTTTTAGTTAATTTCTTACCATGTCTGTATCCGCCCGTGGGACTCTGAACTCAAATGCCGTGTTTCCATCTGAGTCCAGGAACGTGATGACACTCGGCCTGTTCATCCTACGAGATAAACACATGCATAAAGTGAGCAACAAAGAAAGCGAGGGATGCGTTTGACCTGCTGACATCTGCTCTGGTGTGTGTTTTACCTCTGGAACGTGATGGAGAAGGTCAGGCTCGTTCGGGTGAGCGTGAATCGCGCCCGTGCGACGCCGCTGGAACTCGGCAGCCAAGAGTCCGTCACGCCCGTGAGTAGAGCCACAAAATCTGTTAAACAATCAATCTGATTATTCACACTGAAAATGATTTAAGGATTGTTTTGATCTAGAACAGATGCATAAAAATTTCTAAACAATGCATCGTTTTTAGCAAGCGAGTGAAACTTTGCAAATACACAGTTTTTTTTATAATTATGTTTTTAAAAGATAAAAATGAAAAATTAATATATATATTTTTTTATCTGAAAGTAAACATTCAATTACAAAACATTTAAAAGTTTGTTTTTCCACTTCGGTAGTACTTGCATAGTTTTATTCCTCTCTATGTTCTGAAGGTTTTTATAGAGGGGTTTGTTTATATATTATTCACATTGATTTATGCAACAATTTATTCCTAAAAACATTGTGAAAATTCATATTTTTAAAGACAATGAGTTTTTTCTCCACTTCAGCAGTACGTACTCACACCAAAACTTAGAGTATTATTCCTCTCTATATTCTGAAGGTTTTTATAGAAGGGTTTGTTTATATATCATTCACACTGATTTATGCAACATTTTATTCCATAAAAAACATGGTGAAAATTCATATTTTTAAAAACGGTGAGTTTTTTCTCCATTTCAGCAGCACTTGCATGCACCAAAACTTAGAGTTTTATTCCTCTCTATATTCTGAAGGTTTTTATGGAAGGGTTTGTTTATATATCATTCACACTGATTTATGCAACATTTTATTAAAAAAATATTTTTATTTAAAAAAAATGTCGTTTCATAAATTTGGACTGTTTTTGATCAATCAAGGAATTTAATTAAATTCTATTCATTCCAAATTTTATGTTTATATAAATTGTGATATATTACAATAAAATTTCTCACCAATATTGGAAAAAATATATCTAAATATTGCATCATAGTTTTTTCAGTGTGGCTCATGTGGAATTTGAAATTTCAAAGAATTTATCAAATTTTTAATTAATAAAAAATATTATATTTATAATATCTCATTAATGAATGATTAGTTGCTGATTAGATTCAGTATTTTAGTTTAAAAATATGAAGTTATGACTGCTTTATAAAGTAATTTTTAGGGAGTCTCACCAGTGGCGCTGTCTCGGTTGCTGTTCTCCTCAGAGCTGATGTAAGACCTGTCGTTGTACGATTTGTACAGGTCGTCGTCTTTCTCCTGGAAGAAATCAAACAGAGACTCCGCCTCCTTTCTCCCTGAGTCGCCTGTAACCACGGGAACCGAGATGCATGATGTCAGAAAAATCGTAGAACACACAATAGAGCCAATGTTCTACACGGACCGGCATCCATAAACATGAGTGCAATTACGCCAAACCAGACCATCTATCCACACTTGCTGCCATTTATCATTCCGTTTGTCTGCGAGGCACAGAGCTGGCCAAAACTTTCCATCACTCCCTCACACTTTTCCCGTATAACAGTGTGACTGCATTCCAAAAACTGAGTGTGTTTCCATTTGTTCACCATTTGCAGAAACACACACACACACACACACACACACACACACACACACGTCTGTTACCTTTTGGGCATGTTTTGCAGCAGTGTCCTGGAAGCAAGACCGGATCATCACAGGTCGGTTCGGGACAGTCCTGTTTCATATTCCGGCAGCTCACCTTTCCAAACACCTTCCCTCGCCGGCTCCTCTGCTGCTCGGGTGGAGAGAGAAACGTGTTTTGAATTCAGATGGACGCATTTATTTTTACAACTACAGACCAACTTTACAGAAATAAACATGAAAATGAAAAATTCAGCAATTAACTGAATTTGATTTAGCTATAAGTCGCACTACAAAAGACAATAGTGTCATTATTCAACTCAATTCAGTTCAATGTTGATTACATTTCATTCTGCAGGTGTTAATGTTGCATCCTATATGGATATATGGATAAATTGTAAAATACATTTTAAAAATAATTACTTAAAATTAAAGAAAATTTTAAATTAATCTAAAATTAAAATATAAAAATATAATATACAAATTAAATAAAATTTAAGATTTAAATTTAATTTAAATTTATATATATTTTAATATTTTTAAAAAAAATTTTAAATGTTTTTTTTAAACAATGGTTGGAGTTCATATAGAAGACATTCTTCAGATTCAGTGTTGATTCGATTCGGTTCACTGACTCTCAATGTTGAAAAGTTCCTCAGTTTACGAAATGCAATGTGTGTTTGGCATCTTACCGGCTCGCAGTGGCACATAACGCAGTGCATCACACCGAACGGCTCTCCGAGATCTGGATGCCACGTGTCTTCCAACGAATAAAAGCGGCCACCGAAGGAGCAACCTGATTGAGACAATAAACAAGACCCAGCATGAGACCTCAAGACGTTTACTGAGACCCCGAGGATGAAGAATGTGTACAAAGCAGCTTCAAACGGCTCATTCTGAGCCTAACCTTCAAGAACACCAACTAAAACGAGCAGCCGATGTGATTTCTTCCCTCCCAATGAAATCACATTCAGCACTGGAAACCAAAACATCTCCTCTGCTTTGTTTTGAAGAAAGAATGAGAGATTCGAGTAAATTTGCCGTTTATTGCATCTGGAATGAGGTCAGTGATCATCAGTTGCCGTTTACGGCCTCCCTTTATAGGCCGAGACCATTAAACAATTTATTGTTAAGCTAAACAGTTTCAAAGGCACGCACGTAAACTGTCATCTACGGAGGTAAATCATAATAAATGCTTTTGACCGTGGCTTGTGCCACTGCATTAAAGTCTCTGCGGTCAGTAACAGTGTTTATCTGGTTCTTTTGGAGACTATTAAAGTTATTGGTGTCTTTAAGTTCTCTTTAAAACACCAGATGCATTGATGGTTTTCTAAAGAACTGGAGGGTTAAGTTATTTGTTGAGGTTTTTGGCTCTAATTGCAACTTAATTTTGAACACAAACACCAGCAAACAGAGGTTCTAACTGGAATCCAAATGGTTTTATTGCTTGTTATATGATCTAGTTCTTTAAAAAAAAGCATCTGAAAAGCCAATGATGGGACATCAAAAACTTAATTAGCCTCCAAAGAAATATATAGCAACTATATTAGATCAAAATACTGTTTTATTATATTGGTTCTAACCAAAATATCTCTATTAACAGATTTTTAAAGCTCTTTAGATCAGTGTTTTTGGTGTTTATATTCTTTAAAACGTCAGATGCATTGATGGTTTTGAAAGAGCTTTGGATTTTGGCTTTAATTGCAACCTTATTCTTATCAAAATAACTTTTGTTTATTATATGCACTCATTAGAACCAAAAATAGTGGTTCTATTTGGAATCCAAATGGTTTTATTGCATCTACTGCTCTAAAGAGTTGAAGAACTAATAATGAAACATTAAAAAGTACATTAAAGCATTAAAACATCAGATGCATTGGTGGGTTTCTAAAGAACTTTGGCTTTTGGCTCTAATTGCAACCTTATTCTTGTCAAAAGAACAATTTTTCATCATATGCACACAAAAATAATAGGTTTTTAATTGGAATCCAATTGGGTTTTATTGCATCTGGTGCTTTAAAAAGCTGAAGAACCAATAATGAAACACTGAAACATACATTAAAGCATTAAAACATCAGATGCATTGATGGTTTTCTAAATATCTAGATTATGAAGTTGTTTATGGAGGCTTTTGGCTTCAAATGCAACCTTATTTTTATCAAAAGAAGAGTTTTTCTCTATATGCATCACTAGATGCATTGATTGTTTTATGAAAAAACTACTAAACGAAGTTATTTGTGGAGGCTTTTGGCTCTAAATGCACCCTTTTTTAAGCAAAACCTCCTTGTTCTGTTAATAAGAACAGTTTGCACTCATTAGAACCAAAAACAAATTGGGTTTCATTGCATCTGCTGCTTTAAAGAGTTGAGGATCCAATAATAAAACATCAAAACATACATAAAATAATTAAAACATCAGATGCATTGGTTTGCTAAAGAACTAGCTTATGGAGTTGTTAATGGAGGTTTTTGGCTTTAAATGCAACCTTACTTTTATCAAAAGAAGAGTTTTTCTCTATATGCACCACCGGAAGCATAGATTGTTTTAAGAAAAACTATCAAATGAAGTGATCTGTGGAGGTTTTTGGCTCTAAATGCACCCTCTTTTAAGCAAAACCTCCTTGTTCTGTTCGTATAAACAGTTTGCAATCATTAGAACCAAAAACCAATTGGGTTTTATTGCATCTGCTGCTTTAAAGAGTTAAAGATCCAAAAGTGAACCATCAAAACATATAGCAACTCAAAAACGCTTCTTGATAAGGACTGATTTTTCAGTTGAGTTATGTCGCTCTTTAGGTTAAAACGGTTGGTTGTATCTCTTACCGGATAAGCCTTTCGATATCATGGGTTCCCTCTCCGGTTGGATGGGTAACGCGGGTGTCTTGAGTCTTGAGCCCAAAGCCGATGCGATGCACGCAAAGCCCAGAATCCACAGCACTCGCAGCGCCTCCATCACTAGAAACTCTCCAAAGTCCGACTCCTTTTCGCCAAAACGCAATTCAACACTAATACAGACGACAAAACCTACGAGATACTAAAGTTTTCCTCGATGTAACTCAGTTAGTGTGATTCGTCCTCTCACGCTGATGTCACAGTGTCTTATGCAGTGTCGTGTCAGAGGCTCCCGGTTTTATCCGGTGCTGTGAGGAGGGGCGGAGGGGCGGATCCTCAGATGCCCCAAAAACTTCACCTGCGAATATCAATCGTTTAATACACATTCACAAACACATATGAATGATCTGAGTCACTTTACACAGTTAAGCTCTCTTTTATTCTCTGTCTGGCGTCTTTTCCGCTCGTCCAATCAATCGTTTAGTTTCGCTTTCCGTCTTAAAAATCCATATAAAAAACTCATATTGGAGCCAAAATATAATCAATAATGATGAGAATGATAAATATGTAAGTGTAGACCAATGCTTTTTGCATTTGCAACCATGAATTCATGTTTATTTAGTTAGCTTTGTATAAGGAATGCAATGTTTGCAATACTTTATTTTTAATTTAAATAAAGAATAAATTATAATAATTAAAAAATGTTGTCAAAATAATACATAATAATAGAAATGCATTCTAAAAATGTTAAAATACTTAAAATAGATTATTTTATATTATAAAATATGAGATTCTGAATTTAGAGCTTATAAAAAGCCCACCTTTTAGCAGTTCATAACTGTTTAGCAACTCAAAAACACATGCTGTTGAACTCAAACAGCCTTTTTTTTTTTTTTTTTTTTTTTTTTTTAAAAAAAAGTAAATTTCTCCAATGTTTTAACTTGTGTTTTCCTAATTTCTACACATTTTCAAAGACATTTATACGGAGTGCATCTCTAAGCGCTGGAGTGCTGGGTTGTTGTTGTGTTTCCAGGCCTCTGGTTTGGGCCTCGCAACGGCATGATTCACATTTTAATGTGCTTCAACATCCATCAGCCCCCTGCTTAAATCAAAGGCTGTGTGGGGAGTCCTTTATTTCTTAAGACTTCCTACACAAGTAACTCACTGAATGCACCCTGAGAAGAACCAGGGCCTTTCTTTGAGAAGAACAATGAGGAACCCAAAGCAATTATATTTCCCTCACTAAATCTTCAGAGAAGGCCAAAAAAGTGGGGTGTTTTAGAAATCAAGGCTTTAATGGGGACTTGTATGGGGTTTTGATGAGACTAAACTCATTCACATTTGCTGGCCTCATCTTTGATGTTTGAAGTTAGAAACAAGCACTTTAAATAATACAAAGTGCATTTATGACTTTCATCCCGAGACCCGTTAAGTGCAAAAGATCAATGCTTTTATTTGTCAACTGATTTCCTTTTGAAATCATTGTTTTCCTTTTTGATAAAACATGAAACTTTCCCAGCGTGTCCTTAAGTTATGAAAACGTCATTTCTGAATGTTCTCTGAAACAGTTTTTAGAATGTGGTTTATGGTTATTTGAATGTTAATGTAACTTTATAGGAATGTTACTTTTGAGTGTTACAGTAACATTTAAAAAAACGTTAGATGTCATCATAATAATTAATAATAATAATCTACTGTAAATCAAGCTGGTTTGTTGAAGACCTCCCTCTCTGTATGTGGTTATGGGGTCATTTCCTCTCCGCGGGATTTGAAAGGCTCTAAATGATGGTGAATAATGGAATAATAAAATAACAAAATAATAAAGTGGCCGAAAGAGCGGAGCGGGTCATATATCAGGCGACCCGGAAACCTCGCGGTTCCCCGCGGCCTCCCCGCCATGCACATGTTAAACACGGCTATAGAGCCGCAGTAGAAGACGCTCTACATGAGAAAGACGCGCGCAATAAACGCCAGCAGGGCGCGGGAGGCGAACACAAGGCAGAAAGACAGAGAGAGATTCAGCTTGTTCTCTTTTCACTTGTGAGATTAGAGAAAAATGGAGATACACGCACCCAAAGATGTGAGCAAGTGCGCCTTTGTCCTCGCAAGGCACGTATTTTGATGCGAGCGCGTTGGATTTGCGTAAAACACCCGATCCGAAGTTTCGGAAAATAAAGAAATCACTATTTTTAAAATAAATTGCAGTAATAGAATTTATAGTATAAATCAATGCACGATATAATTTATAATATAAATATTAATTTATATCAATTGTTAAATTGATTATATTAATTTATATCATTTTGTGTTATTTATTTAACAGCTTTTTATGGAATTTAGATCCAATGCGTTCTATACCCTCCTAATAAAGTTTCTCACGGTCCTAGGCGTGTGTGTTTGTGTGTATGTGTTATAGTCTCATTATGCTCCGTTAACAGACATGTGAGACAGAACTAAACATCACAATATACACAGCAAATGGTCTGTGTGTGTATTAGCGTTTCCGAAATGAGTTCACAGGTACACACGAGGTGCTTGAGCGTGTGTGTGCTCGGTGTGCGAGGTGTGTAAGGTGTGTTATTTTCATGCTGATGGTGCTTCACACCTGCGCTCGCGCATCCGCCGAGAATGGGAATCGATCATCAATCGATCATGAGCTCTTTGCATTTCATCATGAGGTGATAACAGAAGATATTATGGACGCATTCACGAGGAGAAACCGACAGGAACCTCTTCTTATAATGAGGGAAGAGGTGTGTGTGTATTCTGATATAAGAGTTTCTGTCTTTTCTTTCAGATAATGCGATTGAACAGACGATGATATGTTTATGTAACAATGTTAATATAATCTAATAATTCTCGCTTGTTTCAAGTCATTTTGACTATATAAATGTTTTTTGAAACTAAAATATCATAACCATGTAAACATATATCATAGCACAATGATAGACATTTAAATATATAGTAGGTTATATTTTAGTATTTCTATAGTGGTAGTACCTTTATATGTTTTTTTGTTTATTTTTTGAATGTGTGCCATGGAGTTTATCGAATTACTGTTGTATTTACATAAAATATACTATTTTGGACCACCTTACAGTACCATAGTATATGACTATACTGTAACTGTATGTTTTGTCAGGTGTAAAAGCCAAGACACCCCAAGTAAATAGGGTAAAAATGTAACCATATTACCCGGTTGATTGATTCAATTAGTAATTGCATATATTTTTTTGAATTGGTTTTATGAAATATTATGTTTCAATATAAAAACAAGGCATTATTGAATTAAATATTAAGTAATTTTCCTGAATATTGGATAAAGCCGTGTTCAAAATTCTTGTTTGATTTTGTTGACATATTAGAGTTAAAAGTTTCTACTGTGGGGATTGTGGATTTGTCTTTTTATTGCTTCATAAATCAGAAAATACTGTAAACAGACATAAAAAACACACAGTTTCGCCAAGTCTTTAGAAATAAAATGTAAAGAAATAAAAACCAAGGGAATGATATATGAACAAACCCTTCTATTAAAACCTTCAGAATATAGATAGTAATAAACCTCTAAGTTTTGGCGTGTGTAAGTGCTGCTGAAGTGGAGAAACAAACTTATTTTGAGAAAATGGCAAAAAAAGATATACATTGTAACTGAAATTTACAAACGCTAATAGATAAAGTGCAAAAATCAAACCATGCAAATGTTATATGAACATTCCCCCTAGTAAAAACTTTCAGTTTATAGATAGAAATAAAATTGTAAGTTTTGGTGTATGTAAGTGCTGTTGAAGTAGAGAAAAAAAGTCATTTTGAGAAAACCGCCTTTAAAGATGTATATTGTAATAAAAAATCTACAGAGCACTCGGAAGCTACATGAACAAACCCCTCAGTAAAAACTTTCAGATTATAGAAAGGAATAAAACTGCTAAGTTTGGTGTATGTAAGTGCTGCTAATGTGGAAAAACAAACTCATTTTAAGAAAAACGATAATAACAATCTATAGATGTAAACGGATAAAGTGCAATAATAAAACCATGCGAATGGTATATAAACAGACCTCTCTATAAACACCTTCAGAATATAAATTGGAATAAAACTGCTAAGTTTGGTGTATGTAAGTGCTGCTAAAGTGGAGAAACAAACTCATTTTGAGAAAACATAATTGCAATCTATAGACGCAAACAGATAAAGTGCAATAATAAAACCATGCAAATGGTATATAAACAAACCCTTCTATAAAAACCTTCAGAAAATAAATTGAAATAAAACTGCTAAGTTTGGTGTATGTAAGTGCTGCTGAAGTGGAGAAACAAACTCATTTTAAGAAAAACGATAATAACAATCTATAGATGTAAACGGATAAAGTGCAATAATAAAACCATGCGAATGGTATATAAACAGACCTCTCTATAAACACCTTCAGAATATAAATTGGAATAAAACTGCTAAGTTTGGTGTATGTAAGTGCTGCTAAAGTGGAGAAACAAACTCATTTTGAGAAAACATAATTACAATCTATAGACGCAAACAGATAAAGTGCAATAATAAAACCATGCAAATGGTATATAAACAAACCCTTCTATAAAAACCTTCAGAATATAAATTGAAATAAAACTGCTAAGTTTGGTGTATGTAAGTGCTGCTGAAGTGGAGAAACAAACTCATTTTAAGAAAAATGATAATAACAATCTATAGATGTAAACGTATAAAGTGCAATAATAAAACCATGCAAACAGAATGTAAATTGGAATAAAACTGCTAAGTTTGGTGTATGTAAGTGCTGCTAAAGTGGAGAAACAAACTCATTTTGAGAAAACATAATTGCAATCTATAGACGCAAACAGATAAAGTGCAATAATAAAACCATGCAAATGGTATATAAACAAACCCTTCTATAAAAACCTTCAGAATATAAATTGAAATAAAACTGCTAAGTTTGGTGTATGTAAGTGCTGCTGAAGTGGAGAAACAAACTCATTTTAAGAAAAACGATAATAACAATCTATAGATGTAAACGTATAAAGTGCAATAATAAAACCATGCAAATGTTATATAAACAAACCCTTCTATAAAAACCTTCAGAATATAAATTGGAATAAAACTGCTAAGTTTGGTGTATGTAAGTGCTGCTGAAGTGGAGAAAAAACTTAACTTAAAGTACTTAACTTAAAGATATGTATTGTAATTAAAATCTACAGACGCAAATAGATGAAGTGCAATAAAATAAACAGTTAAACGTTTATTTACTTATTTATATTTATATATTTTCTTTCCAATAGTCTGAAATAACATGCTATGAAAAGCCAAAAATCCAAATCTTAAAAGTGACCAGTGCATGAATCAATGAAACGTGTTGAATCCACCTAATATTAATTTACTATTAGTCTGTTTAATATGTATCTGTTTTGCAGAGGCTTTTACAACAGAACATCTGTAAATCTTAATCCATCTGAAGGCGACACATCAGCAGCCGGTGGATGACTGGTGTCGTGGTCCTGATGATGGTAAGTCACTGTGGCTCTCTATCTGATGAATGTTTGAAAACTGTCGGGAAACAGTAAATACACACATCCTGTCCCAATGCACACAGAGTGTTTATCGGGTCCAGACATCATTATTACGACACACACACGGCGTCAGGCAGCTGACTCACTGAACATGTATTCATTTATTGGTTTTGAAGCATTTTGGAAACAGCAAAAGTAGAAATAAAACTCCAAAACAACAAACTAGTCACTCACGAGGCCACATGAATCAGAGGAAACATTTGCTTTCAGCAGGAACTCACTGATATGCCGTTTTCAAGGGTGTCACGACATGAATGCATTGTGATAATGGAATAATAATGAGAAACAGATGAAGTTAACAGGTCACTAACAGACAGAATTACTCATTTAATATGTAAATGCAGCTCCTTCACACATATTAGGGGAGACAGACTGCTTTAATATGCGGCTTGATCATACCCTGGTGCGAATTGAAAGCCTTGCGTTTTGCTTTCTCACCTCAGCTGAACCTGGAGAACATCATTGAATGTTCGTGTAACTTTACTAATATTTAAAATATGTTCTCACAACATTGAGAGAAATATTCTTAGAATAATATTCCCAGAACTTACTTATGATGGCATTTGTACTTGATGAGTGTTCTCATAATGTTGAGAGAAAATGTTATTAGAATATTAAAAATAAAGATTCAAATAATCACTTTTTGGGTAAAGAAGATAGCAGAACACTGAAGAAACGTTTTATAAGCCTTTAAATAATGTTCTCATGACAACAAGAAAACTGGACATTTCCATACTCTTAAAATTAAAAAAAATAAACATTCAAATAATGTTACATTTTGGGTAAAAATAAAGTTAGTAGAATGTTGTAAAAAACATTTTTGTAACCTTTCTGGAATAGCATTCTATTTTAGGTTAACAGTATAACTGGACATTTCAATGTTTTATAAATATTTCAAAACAGTGTTTCCACAACATTTTTATAACCTACATTTGTTAAAGAAAACGGAGATGTCTTTAATGTATCTTGCTTCTCAGATGTTTTCCCTGAGGAAAAATATGCCAGTAATATGAACTCGAACACTTGGTATGAGAACTATTGACTCATTTGTGTCTCTTGTTGTTTATTTATCCGCAGAAACATTTGAGACGAGCAGACACTTAAATGGGGCATAACAGAGACCTCCACATGAAAGATCAACCTGTGAGCAATAAAATCAACACTTTCTCTCTCTGAATGTTGTTCTAGATCTTGTTTACCACTTTTGCACTTTCCCAGAGCAAGACGCTCACAAAGTTTGTGTTTAAAGGGTAAATGTCTTGCATGCTTGTTTTCGAGCCTTGCTCGTGAGTGGTTTATCTGAACAGTAAACGTGAGAGGCCTTTAACATTCCTCCTGTCTCTCATCAGATAAATACTGATCGAGTCTGACCGATGCTGATCGATTTTTCAGGAGACCATATACAAGACATCAGTGTGTGTGTGTGTGGTCCGATGAATGTATTTACAGTTCCGGCCAAAACATGACCACAGGGCTGAGAGCATGTGTGAGAAAAGAGAAGGAAGGAAGGAAGGAATGAGGCACAATTCAGATTCATCAGATTATTCAAGTATTTGAAGAAAATTGTCAATTTTGGCTCATAGAATGAATCTTTTAGGCAGATCTTAGTTCCTCATAAGAAATAAAAACACCCAAACGAGTCAATAGTTGTTATAAAATAAGAGCATTAAGCTATGAAATGAATGTTAATTGAATCTTAAACAGTAAAAAAGTGATTTTCATGATTTAATAATTAAATAAAAACTAAAAGTTATTTTATTTCAGGCAACATTTCTAGTAGTGATAGTACCTTTTTAAATATGTGCCATGGTATTTATCAAAGTGCTGTAGGATTTCCATAAAATATACCATTTTGGGCCGTTTTACAGTACCATAGTATATGAATATTGACTGTAAAATGTAATTGTCAGGTGTAAAAGTCAAGACACAACAGGCAGGGTTAAAAATTACCCAGTTAATTGAGTACATTAAGAACTGAAAACATTTTTTCAATTAGTTTTCTGAAATATTATGTTTAAATATGAAAATGAGGCATTAGCGAATTAAATATGTACTATTTCTCACAGTTTTCCTGAACATTGGATAAAGCCAGGTTCAAAATTCTTGTTTGATTTTGTGGACATATTAGAGTTAAAGGTTTTTACAGAAGGGATTTTTCATCACTCCATAAATCAGAAAATACTGTCAACAGACATAAAAACACATTTTCGCCATGTTTTAGAAATAAAAAGTAAAGAAATAAAAACAGACGAATGATATATAAACAAACCCTTCTATAAAAACCCTAAGAATATAGAGAGAAATAAAACTCTAAGTTTTGATGTATGTAAGTGCTGCTGAAGTTGTTATAAAAGGAATGTTAATTGAAACAAAATCAGTAGAAAAAAGTGATTTTCATGACTTAATAATAAATATTAGCTGAAATAGTCAACAACATTTCTCGTTTTAATTTAGATTAAATATTAAAACTAAAATTAAAACTTTAATAAAACTTTAGAAATTACAAAAACGCAAGGACATTTTTACAACTTTAACTATTAATAACAAAGAAGAAAACAGATAAAAATATAAATAATATAAATAATAATTAATATAAATATAATAATATAAATAGGATCTTACCTTAGCAAATCTGAGCACAGTTTGAGACATTTTTAAGAGATTTTATTAAATTTCAGTCAGCTATAGCTATAAATTAGTGTCATTATTCATAAATATTTGACCTCTGAACGCCACAATTGACCAACAACAATAAAGCATCCCAGCCATGTAATAATAAATAGATTTTATTATTTACAGTATTTCAAGAATATTTTTTAAACTTAAAAAAATGTTTTCACCCTGGCCAGTTTGGCAGTGATCGTGTGATTAATATGTCCAAATTATTCGATTTATTTTCTCTATATGAGTTGTGTGGCATCTTTGGTTATTGTACAGTATTTCAGTGAGGTGTGTGTTCAATTCTTAGTCATCATTCAAAAGGATGACAAGCGTCATTTTGGAAAAACAATCTTTTGCAACCACTAAATATAATACAGAAAATATAGTCCCACTGAATATAAACTCATAAATACAAATTAATTCACCACAAGAAGCTAACAAGACAAATAAGCTTACATTAAGATTTTAGATAAAGCTTTTGTTTGTTTATTCTTCAAGAGCTTCTGCCCTACAGGTGGCGCTGTTTGCATTTTGTTTACAATGTTCCTGTCTACTTAGGGTGCTGCCTGTGTAGAAAGCTCACTAGGTTTTGGAACGTAGCCGTTCTGTACCATTATTGGTCTCTGACAGTGAACCGACGCTGGACACAAGACCCGAATCCGAGTCTGACGTGGTCGCCAGCTCCTCAAACTTCTGAATCACGGCCCTCACCGATCTGAACGCCACATCCCGCCTCCAGCGGTCCGGCCCTCCTGGACCCCGATAGGCAGAGCTGTGGCTGAGAAAGACATGATTGGGCGGTGGCAGACCGGGGCGGAGCTTCAGTCTTCCCTGGCCCAATTGAAGAGCAGGTCGGAGGGGGATGCTGAAGTGGGAGGGGACGGCAGCGAGAAACTCTTGAGTTACAGAATTGTGGAAGGTGATCGAAGCTCCGCCCACATTTAGAAACACGCCCACTGTCTTAAGCTGAGGTGGAATGGAGGGGAGGAGCTCACGCCGTCCGTCAAACACAGCGTGAAACACAGAGCCACGCCTCTCCAACCACCAGCCACGCCCATCACAAGACGAAATCACTCCTGAGGAAGAGATAATTGGAAAATGGAGGTTTGAGTTATTTCTAAAGAAATCATTACCTTACTCTAAAGTTCAAGTTACATAGTTTGTATTAATATTTTAGATTATATTTTATTTTTATATTTTCTGTTTTCATTTTAATTTTATTTAAAGTTTTAGTAATTTTGTTGTATGTTTTAGTCATTATAATTGTTATTATTATTATTATTTAAATATATCTATTTTTTTTTTATTATGTCTTAGTTTTTAGTTAAACAAAACAAATAATAAAAATTTTGCTTTGGCAAGTAGCTGGAATAAAATAAGCTCTTTTTTTATTTTCAGTGTGAATAAAAAAAAAAAAAAAAAAAAAAGTTTTTTTAATTTTTATTTTTATTTTATATTTAAAGAAATATTTGTATTACTTTAAATAAAATAAATTATAGAATAGTCCTAATTTTGTCTAAGCAAAAAAAAAAAAAAAAAAAAAAAAAAAAAAAAAATATATATATATATATATATGTATATTAAAAGCCAAAAAAGCCAAAAACAAAAGAAAATATATAATAAAAAATATAAATAATATAAATAGAAAAATAGAAATAAAAAATTAAAATATTAACAAAAAAGTATATCAACAACAACAAAACATCCCAGGGTGCCATGTAATAATAAATAGGTTTTATTATTTACATATTATTCACATTATTTCAGGAATATTTTAAAAACTTTTAAAATAACAAAAAAAGTTACATTTTTTAACATGTGATTAATATGTTTAAATTATAATTTATTTTATTTAAACATAATGAAAATTTGTGCTATTTTAATATCACAATAGAATTTTTTTTGTTTGTTTGTTTTAGTTATTTTAGTACTTCAAGTTAAACTAAGTGAAACTTGTTTTATTTTTAGACATTATTTAAGGTAATGTTTTTTTTTAACCTCAAGTAATTTTTTTTTTAAGTTTTCGTTTTAATTGAATTTAACTATAATATGAAAAATAAAAAATTCAATGTCTTAAGACTTCTAAATTATTTTTTGTCAGCCCACACTTTGACAAATATGCTCTAATACTTAAATAAAAGAGTACATTTTCTCACACAATTTTTATTTATTTATTTATTTATATATCTTCCTATATGCATCACCAGCACATCAAATCAATATGATGTATGTTCACTGAAAGCTGCTGTTCTCTCACCGATCCTGTAGATGGCGCTGTTGCAGACGTCCACCTCCCAGTAATACTGTCCTCTGGAGATGCTCACGCTGCCACACACTTGAGGAAGCAGACAGGAGTCCTGATCGCTGCGGTCATGTGATGAGCACATGTGACCTGTGAAGGTGACGACGAGGGCGGAGCTTGAGAGGTGAAGCGACGAATCAGAGCAGGGCGAATCGAGAGTGAAAAACAGACCTACAGAAGAGACGGGGCAGGGTAAAAACACACACTTTTGCATTGCATACTAGATATTGTGCAGAATATGTGCTTGTTCTGCATCTCCTTACTGATCGATATTTGATCAGACGGTCTACAGTTTTGCACCAAAACTGGATTAAAAATGTAAATTATGCACATGCTATTTTGTAAAATACGAGTGTGTAGTGTGCATTATACAGTATGCAGTATGCTAGTATTCCTTTATGAATATCTCACCTGAAACAGATTGTTCCATTTCCTCTTCAGAAAGATCCACACTGCCATCTGCAGGACAGAGACCACCATGAAATAGAAAATAAAATGAGAAAGAACATCAGAAGAAACACAAAACTGATACAAAAACAAATACACACTACTAAATGTGTAAGGATATAATGCATTACTGTGTTTTTACCATGGTAAAGGTGTGAAGTAACAGCAGCAGCAATATAGTAAAATACAGTACAATATATACTACTACTACTACTACTACTGCTAATCTAAATAATAATTGTCAATAAAAAGTAAATAATAATAATTTGAACAATAATAACAATAATTACAATAATAAGTAGAGTTTTAGTCATTATTATTGTTATTTTTATAATTATTATTTAAATATATATATATATTTTTTTTTATTATTATGTCTTAGTTTTTAGTTCTTACTTTTAACTAAACAAATATTAAAAATGTTGCTTTGGCAAGTAGCTGAAATAAAATAAGCTCAAGTTTTTTTTTATTACTTTTATTAAATAAAATAAATAATAGGATAGTCCTAATTTTGTCTAAGCAACAACAAAAATATATATTTTTTTAAATGCCAAAAAAGCCAAAAACACAAGAAAATTTAACTTTAACTATTAATAAAAAAAGAAAATATATAATAAAAATCTAAATAATATAAATCTAAAAATAGAAATTTAAAAAAATAATATTAACAAAATAGTGTATCAAATACGACAGTATATCAACAACAACAAAACATCCCAGGGTGCCATGTAATAATAAATAGGTTTTATTATTTACATATTATTCACATTATTTCAGGAGTATTTTTAACTCTTTTAAAATAATAAAAAAAGTTTTTATTAATATGTTTAAATTATGATTTATTTTATTTAAGCAATATAATAAAATACAGTACAATATATACTACTACTACTAATAATAATAATCTAAATAATAATTGTCAATAAAAAGTAAATAATAATAATTTGAACAATAATTACAATAATAAGTAAATAAATCATAATAATAATAATAAATAAACAACAATTATTAAAATAATAATAATAATTTAGAAAATAATTTTAAAAAATAATATAGAAACAAAAATAATTGGGAAAAAAAAGTTTTTGCAAGTGCTTTACATGCAATTCATCTGATCAGATTTTATTTATTCTTAGTTTGCATTTAATTTGCATTTAACAACAACAATAATAATAGCAATAGTAAAAATAAAAGTAATAATTAACTAAATTATTTTTTAGAAGTGTTTTAAATGCCATTAATAAAATCAGAATTTATTTAATTTTAGTTACAAAAGTAAGATTTATTTTCTAAATATATGAAGATAATGTGTGTCTTAATTCTTAGTAGCAATATTGTGACAATAATGTAGAAATGTTTATTGTCACATACTACAGTTTCATATGCTATTTTTGAGAAACAGTACACAGTATGCAACAGGAATATAAAACAGCAATATTTATAAATTTACATATAATAATAAATATTATTTAATATAATAATTAATAGTATTTAATACACTAATATATATATATATATATATATATATATACATATATACACACACACACAATAAATATTATAAATAGCATAATATATATAAAAATGATAATTTGAAAATATATTTAAAATATTTAAAATATATAATTTATATATTTAAAAATTATATTATATATTTTATTATTAATAATAATAAAAAATAATCATTAATTAGTAATTCATTGTAAAAAATGGAAACAAATAATTTTTATAAGTGCACTTTATATGCAATACATGCAATTTGGAACAATATTTAATATTTTCGAATATACAATGATATTGTCTCCATCCATATTCTTTTCAGTAATGTTTTTAGAATAATAGTATGTATAGTAGCTATTTTTAAGAAAGCTATTTCTTTAAGAAACAGTATGCACTTATATGTTTTTTTGTATTTTATATTGTTTATACTTATATGTTATGTTTGATCCAAGGGATTCTATATTTGGCACATGTAAACATTGTCACAAAAAAGAAAAAAGAAATAGTATGCAGTATTCCTGTACTCACCTGTCTCCCATCTCTGTTCCTCACACTTCTCTCTCTCTTTAGGGTCACAGGTCACTGTGGGGTCAAAGGGCAGGCAGGTGAGAGCAGATGACCAGTCAAAACAAGGCAGTTCAACGCTGTGACGACAGTTTGGACAGAGAACCACTGGATGAGAGGAGGAGGCCACACCCCTGGCCCCGCCCCCATGTCGATCAGGCCCCGCCCCTACGGTCAGACAGCGGCCACATAGAGTGTGAGAACAGGGCAAAATGAGAGGAACGTCAAAAACACAACCGCATGACGGACAGACGGAGGGAGAGAAGTGAGCATCCTCATCTCTGGCCTCGTCTGTGTGTTCATGCGCAGGTAGATGGTGAAGACCGTGTGTCATCATTCACACACAATAGAAATGATAATCCACAGAGAGCTCAGATCCAAAACAACATCCGTAAACAATCCTTCTGTCGTGGGCAGATTCCCTCTGAGATCCCTGAATTCCCTCGTTTCATGATAAAAGACAACACGGATAACAAAATCCTTCCTGTGCTGCCGCTGGTTTGATATTAAACGAACAGAGAAGAAGTCAAGGCTGAGAACGAGCGACAAACAGACAGACAGAGAGAGAGAGAGAGAGAGAGACGCTTCCTTTATGAGCCTCTCCATTGCTTGTGGTTGCCATGGTGACGAGCCCTGCACCCCATAAACAGACGGACAGAGACGCACTTAAAGAGAGAGACACACTGACTGTGTGTTTATTCATTATTTTTGTGCTTTGCAAATTAAATAGTTGTACTATTTAATAATAATAATAATAATAATAATAATAATAATAATGTGATTATATTTTATAATTTCAATAATTTAGCTATAATACATTTTTTAAAAATAATTTAAATATTATAATAAGGAATGTTTTAAGAAAGAAAAACAATGGAATGGTAAAATACTAATAAGCTATTTATATTTATAATTATTAGTTAACATAATTATTAGTTATGAAAATATTTAATTATAATAATAATATTTTCTAATAATAATATTTACTAATTTTAATAATAATAATTTCTATTTTTTTTTTTTAGAAAAAATCGATGAAATTATGAAATACCAATTATTTAGTTATAAATACTGATCACCAACAAATAAAACAGAATGTTAAAAGTAATATAATGAAATGTATAAAATTCCGATTTTAAACACTGTTTTCTAAAGTTAATATTTTAATATTTATTCTAATAATATTTTATAATTTAACATTATAAGTTGTTAAAGAAAAAATCAATGAAGGCGAGCTTTTGTGCTTAAAAAGTATACAAATTTTTATTTTTCTAAATAAATGACCAATCATTTCGCTAGCTAAGACTCTTCTTCCTCGGCTGGGATCATTTAGAGCATGTTTCTAGCATGATTAGCAAATTGCTAGCATGTTTCTAACATGATTAACAAGTTGTTAGCATGTTGTTAGCATGTTTCTGGCATGATTAGCAAGTTGCTAGCATGTTTCTAGCATTATTAGCAAATTGCTAGCATGTTTCTAACATGATTAGCAAGTTGTTAACATGTTGTTAGCATGTTTCTGGCATGATTAACAAGTTGCTAGCATGTTTCTAGCATGATTATCAAGTTGCTAGCATGTTTCTGGCATGATTAGCAATTTGCTAGCATGTTTCTAACATGATTAGCAAGTTGTTAACATGTTGTTAGCATGTTTCTGGCATTATTAACAAGTTGCTAGTATGTTTCTAGCATGATTAGCAATTTGCTAGCATGTTTCTAACATGATTAGCAAGTTGTTAACATGTTGTTAGCATGTTTCTAGCATGATTAACAAATTGTTAGCATGTTTCTGGCATGACATGAGTTGCTAGTATGTTTCTAGCATGATTAGCAAATTGTTAGCTTGTTTCGAACATGATTAGCAAGTTGCTAGCATGTTTCTTTGAACGACAAGGATAAGGAAAACAATGTAAAGAATAGGTCGCTTCTCTAGTTCACTAATTACGGACATCCCCCACAAAAATTAAAATTAAGTTTAAAAATAAAATAAAAACTGACAGATTCTTTGTCCGTCTGCTGCTATTTTTGTAATCGCTAGCAGCGCTTTGAATACATTCACAGTAATCGTGCAAGAATTATGAATTTTGTTCATACACATGTATCTTTGGTTTAGATGAAGTCTGGGACATGTTACCTTTACATAAATTGTGCGATGGTAATAAATAACAAATTAAATGCAGTCTGAGTATATGCTAACGAGCTAACAATGCTATCATATCTTACTCAGTTACTGTTCCATGATTAAAACATGCTATCCTTTCATCGAATTATGCTTTGCTGGCTCTTCATAATGTTAATATTTAGAAGTGTACTTGGTAAGATAGAATCAGAAGTGCGGTTGCAAATAACAGCAGCAGATAATAACCGGTTTGAGCCTCACGCTAAAATTGTAAACACAGATAAAACATCATTCCACAGTCACTTTTTACTAAGATAAAGTTTAAGACGTGCGGGTTAGAGGGAAAAAACTTTCTTACCAGTTGTGTGTTATATGATGCCAGTCTGTACAAAGGGTTGACGCTCCTGTGGTAACTTGCTGATTAAAACACAGTCACGAATCCAATTTAAATCCCAAAAGCTTAATTGAATGTTTAAACAATATTTTAAAAAAATAATAAGTACTTTAGAATAGTGTTGCAAGATATACCGGTGCTTAAAAAGTATCGTGATACCCTGCTTTTAAAAACGGTACGATTCAGCATTTTACTAGTAGCGGTACTTTAAGAATAAATTTTAATAAGAGCCGTATTTCTGCGTGTCTGTGTGAGTGAATGGCGCAGATGCGCAGTTTTGTTTACTACACACACATGCTGACGCTCGCGGTGTTTTCAGCCTCTGCCGCCTCAATATATGAACACATGAACATCATCTCTAGAACTGCTCTGAGACTCACTTCAGGAGCATTTTAACGTTTCTTTTGCAGAAAACTATCGTCATATAATGAAGACCCTAAAGCTCTTTACAGCAACCAGTCAAAATAAAAGTTAGTTTTAACTTGACAGTTAAAAATATATTAATGTAAAGACAGTACTACTACTACTAATACAAATATTATTAAAACAATTTTTACCAGAAAAAAACATATTTACCAGAATTTATTTACCAGAAAATTGTAAACACACAACAGTATTTCTGAAAAAAAAGTAAAATAAATAGCCTATAAAAAATGAACTCTTTACCAAATCTAATTATCCTTTATAAATAAATTACACTGTAAAACCCAATAGTTTACCTTACTTAGTTACAATTAGTTATCTTTACTTAGTTACTATACTTACTAGGTTTTATTAAGTTACAGCTACTTTCAAGGCAAATAAAACAATTTACTTACTTGCTTTGAGTGATGTTTACTTAAAATATCCAAGTATCCACAAAGAAACCAATGACATTAATAAACCAGTGAGAGGCAGCAGTGCACTAATATGTTGCTAATGTGCAACATAACAACAGAAGAAGAAGAAAAAGTTTTTGAGATGGGGCAATTTTTAGTAGACTTTTCACTCACATCTTTCTTTCACTACTTGAATTCACTCATTTCCCAAAGTCATCTTGAATGTTGAATTTTCAATACAACTGAAATATTTGAGAGAACATGACAATTTTTTTTTTTTTTTAATACTCACCATTATAGTGAATAGTGTTACTTTTGGTTGGGCATTTGGAACTTTGTTTATATTACTATAGTGTTTGTTCTATTGTTACAGCAATACAACATGAAATCAGAGTTATTTGATTTCAAAGAAAGAAAAGTAATAAATAGGTTGCTTTTAGAAGGTGACCTATATTTTAATTAAATAATTAGGTTGCATACTTTTCATGTTGATTAATGATCTTTTGCAATTTTATTGTTTTTCTATTTTTTATAAACACTACAAGAAGCTTGTATCTGTGTTGATACAATCTTTTAATATTTGGGGTAATGTGCGTGAGTCACACACAGACTTCAACATTCAGCATGTGAATCACAACAATGGTAACAACTCAATTTTATTTATTTTTATTAACTGTATCAATAACCATTTTATGAGCTTTTTTTTGTTTGTTTTTTTGTTGTGCTACTACTGACACAAGACAGCAAATGAAATTGGCAAATACAAACAACAACAGTAAAGCAAAGCAATTGCATAATTTATTCATGTCGCAATGCACTCTGGGAGTCAGTGAGTACCTATTAGAGGAATGGAGTAATTAGATAAATTAAAAGCATTAAGTAAATTCAACTTAAAATGGTTGTTAAAATGACTCTTATATTTAAGTAATGATTACTTCAAGTTTTCCAGTAAACGTTACTTAAATATTTTAGGGCAACCAGTTTCCTTAAGTTTTTTAAGTAAATTCAACTTAAAATGGTTGTTGAAATGACTCTTATATTTAAGTAATGATTACTTCAAGTTTTCCAGTAAACGTTACTTAAATATTTTAGGGCAACCAGTTTCCTTAAGTTTTTTAAGTAAATTCAACTTAACCGGGTTTAGAGTGTAGACATGCTTTTGATTTATTAAAATGACATGATTAAAATCCAGAAAATTAATGGAAAAATGTTGAGAAAAAAGATTAAAAATAGGGCCTTAAAAACATGTAATTTTTGTTATTCTGCAAGTTTCATGATTTCAATTAATTAGACATGCTTTCTGATAAATATATATTTTTTTAAGTAACCATTAAAATAGTCTAGAAAAATTAAAATGGAATTTAGAAAAAAATAAAACACATTTCGTAGGGCCCTCTTTATTTAATTTGTTGTCTTTTAGTTTGTTACTTGTTTGTTATTTGTGTTTGCTAAACTTCACAGATGGGTAAGTAACCCAGCTGCCTTAAAATTTTAAGTTCAGTCAGCTAAAATATGTTTAGTCAACTTGAAATGTTAAGTTGTACTAAGTAACAACTTAGATATTTGTGTTTACTAAACTTAACAGATGGATAAGTAACCCAGCTGCCTTAAAATTTTAAGTTGACTGAACTCAAATATCTAAGTTGTCACTTGGTATAATTTAACATTTCAAGTTGAATAAACTTTTTTTTGAGTTGACTGAACTTAAAATTTTAAAGCAGCCAGGTTACAAATTATTTTAAGTTGACTCAACAAATTGTTTTTTACAGTGTAGCTAAACTGACTGTGCTCATTTAGAGTGCGTTCTTTCACTGCATAATTCAGTATAATAAAATGCATTTTTCCAAAATTCAGGATATGGGGGCAGAAAATGTATATTTATATCATTTCATATACACTGTAAAAAACAATTTGTTGAGTGACAACTTAGATATTTGAGTTAAATCAACTTAAAATTTTAAGGCAGCTGGGTTACTTACCCATCTGTTAAGTTTAGCAAACACAAATATTTGTTACTTAGTTGTTGTTACTTAGTACAACTTAACATTTCAAGTTGACTAAACTTATTTTAGCTGACTGAACTTAAAATTTTAAGGCAGCAGGGTAACAAATTATTTTAAGCAGACTCAACAAATTGTTTTTTATTTTTTACAGTGTAGTTAATCAATATATAATAATAATATTTTTTTTTCTTGTTTTGCAAAAATCACAAATGAGATATTGATTTTATACAACAGTTCAATAAACTAGAAGTGAATATTAAGAGACTTACGTTTTAGACACCATATTGCTTATTTTTGCTCTATTTCACCAACAAAAATCATTCCAAACACAGCCTTTTTTTGCTAAACAACATGACCGTGTTTCGTTCCTGAATGAATCAACCGTTTAAATGATTTGGTTCAATCGCAATGACTCACTTATTAACTGTGACTTACTGACACCTACTGGCGGTTGTAATTCCACATTTAAATGACATTTTCATTTTTAAAAAATAATTTTAAATACCAGCATTCAACGTTTTATGATTAGAGTGTTAAAACTGTTTTCATTCATTTGCAACTACAGGTTAAATGCATTCATGTCCTGCATTAAACAGTGCACTGTAAAAAATAAAAAACACAATTTGTTGAGTCAGCTTAACATAATTTGTTACCCTGCTGCCTTAACAAAAAGTTCAGTCAACTCAAATAAGTTTAGTCAACTTGAAATGTTAAGTTGTACTAAGTAACAACTTAGATATTTGTGTTTGCTAAACTTAACAGATGGGTAAGTAACCCAGCTGCCTTAAAATTTTAAGTTGATTCAACTCAAATATCTAAGTTGTCACTTAGTATAACTTAACATTTCAAGTTGAATAAACTTTTTTTGAGTTGACTGAACTTAAAATTTTAAGGCAGCCAGGTTGCAAATTATTTTAAGTTAACTCAGCAAATTATTTTTTACAGTGTGGGTAAATACATCTAAATGCCATTTCAGATGCAGTGTTTGTGTTTCCTCTATATTGAGAATTTTGTTGATAATGATTTTATTTGTGTGATAACAGCCTAAATGTCTTATTATTCTAAGTGACTTTATAAGATAATAAAAGATAATGCACACTTTCAGAAAAAAGAATGGCTTTATAAAAGTTACAAATTTTGAAAACATTAATTTTCTCGGCTAGATATTTAATTCTTCTTTGCTTAGTGATTGGTTGGTCCACCTAATTCACTGATCATCGTAAAGTAAGCTTTTATCTTAGAATTGGGTTTTCTCAGTGATAACAAGGACAAGACAAAAATAATCTGGGTGATATATAGGCGTAGTTTGTGTGAATCTGGCGACAGATCGCGCATCCACTGAAACTTTCAGCAAATATTGCCCCCTGGACGTGGTGCCCCTGGGCACTTGCCCATACAGTTAATTGGAACAGAAGGTGTTTCTTTCACACCGCGCTGATTAATGACTTGGAAACTTTCCTTAGTGCACTTTTTTTCATCCTTTGCTTTCCAAACTGGCAGTGACGCTCTAAACTCTGATGAAAGCGCAAATATCATGCATGTACCTGCAGAGCGTGTGTTTGCGCCTCGGAGAGCGGACCAGGACAGTCGGACTCACCGGAGCGGATCTCACGCAGATGACGCACGGGTGCGTGACGGCGACAGACATGTGCGCAAACTCTACAGACTGCGTGGGTAAGAGCGCGATCACGCATTTAACACAGAGACAAAGTTTAACACAGACCGCTGCTCTGAACTCGCACTGAATTCTTATGCGGAGCAGAGCGGGGCTAGTTTTCACACGCGCGAGACCCGTCAGATTTGGGCTTTCTCGGTCAGTGCTTTTGTATGTGGGCTTAAAACATCTAGTTCAGATAGTCTGACAAACGCTGTGAATTCTGGCCTTCAAATTCTAATATTTGTTTTGGAATATAAAGTGAATATTTAATTATTGTTTGGTGTTTCATAATGAATGCCAGAATTTAGTCAGTATCTCCTCCTAGAGCTTTAAAGCTACAACCACCAAACTCGGGTCAGACCTTCAGACTGGTCTGAAGTTAGTTGCTCTGTCTTTTCTAACTGATCCGGCTGATGGTTTTCAAAAACCACATTATCAAAACCACCTAAAATCTTATAGACTTTCATTGAGGGTGTGAGAACTTGTATACAATGTGGCTTATGGCCACTTTTTAGCTGCTCAGGCTGGCCGTAGCTCTTTAAGATGGGAGACCTGCTAAAAGAGCAACCAACTTAAACCAGCTACTTTCAGCTTATACATAACTAGACAAACAGCCTAGGTCGGTTTTAGCTGGTTTTAATAGCTTTTTTTAAATACGAAATCAGCTGGTTTTACTTGGTTTTAGCTGAATTTTTCATTTATGTTAGCAACATGTTAAATAATGTTAAAACATACTAACAACCCACTAGAAACATGTTAGCAACATGCTAGAAACATGCTAATTATGTTAAAACATGCTATCAACATGCTTGTAATGTTAATCATGCTAGAATCATGCTAGTAACTTGCTAATTACGCTAGAAACATGTTAGTAACGTGCTAATCATGCTGAAAACATGCTAGTAACTTGCTAATTATGCTAGAAACATGTTAGCAATGTGCTAATCATGCTGAAAACATGCTAGTAACTTGCTAATTATGCTAGAAACATGTTAGCAACGTTCTAATCATGTTAAAAACATGCTAGTAACTTGCTAAGTACGCTAGAAACATGTTAGTAACATGTTAATCATGCTAAAAACATGCTAGTAACTTGCTAATCATGCTAGAAACATGTCACCAACATGTTAATCATGCTAGAAACATGTTAGCAACATGCTAATCATGCTGAAAACATGTTAGTAACTTGCTAATCATGCTAGAAACATGTTACCAACATGCCAGTAACTTGGTAATTATGCTAGAAACATGTTAACAAAATGCTAGAAACATGCTAATCGTGTTCAAACATGCTTGCAACGTTAATCATGCTAATCATGCTAGTAACATGCTAGTAACTTACGAATCATGCTAGAAACATGTTAGCAACATGTTGATCATGCTAAAAACATGTTAACAACATGCTAGTAACATGCTACTCATGCTAACAACATGCTAGTAACTTGCTGATTATGCTAGAAAATGTTAACAACATGCTAATCATGCTGAAAACATGCTAGTAATTTGCTAATCATGCTAGAAACATGTTAGCAACGTGCTAATCATGTTAAAAAGATTCTAGTAACTTGCTAATCATGCTAGAAACATGTTAGCAACATGATAATCATGCTAAAACATGGTAGTAACTTGTTAATCATGCTAACAACATGCTAGTAACTTGCTGATTATGCTAGAAAATGTTAATAACGTGCTAATCATGTTAAAAAGATTCTAGTAACTTGCTAATCATGCTAGAAACATGTTAGCAACATGATAATCATGCTAAAACATGGTAGTAACTTGCTAATCATGCTAGAAACATGTTACCAACATGCTAATCATGCTAGAAACATGTTAGCAACGTGCTAATCATGCTAAAAACATGCTAGTAACTTGCTATTTATGCTAGAAACATGTTAGCAACGTGCTAATCATGCTGAAAACATGCTAGTGACTTGCTAATCATGCTAGAAACATGTTAGCAACGTTCTAATCATGTTACCAACATGCCAGTAACTTGCTAATTATGCTAGAAACATGTTAACAACATGCTAGAAACGTGCTATTGCTTGTAACATGTTAATCATGCTAATCATGTTAGTAACATGCTAGTAACTTACGAATCATGCTAGAAACATGTTAGCAACATGCTGATCATGCTAAAAACATGTTAACAACATGCTACTCATGCTACAAACATGCTAGTAACTTGCTGATTATGCTAGAAAATGTTAACAACATGCTAATCATGCTGAAAACATGCTAGTAACTTGCTAATCATGCTAGAAACATGTTAACAACGTGCTAATCATGTTAAAAAGATTCTAGTAATTTGCTAATCATGCTAGAAACATGTTAGCAACATGATAATCATGCTAAAACATGGTAGTAACTTGCTAATCATACTAGAAACATGTTACCAACATGCTAATCATGCTAGAAACATGTTAGCAACGTGCTAATCATGTTAAAAAGATTCTAGTAACTTGCTAATCATGCTAGAAACATGTTAGCAACATGATAATCATGCTAAAACATGGTAGTAACTTGCTAATCATGCTAGAAACATGTTACCAACATGCTAATCATGCTAGAAACATGTTAGAAACATGCTAATGATGCTGAAAACATGCTAGCAACGTGCTAATCATGCTAGAAACATGTCACCAACATGTTAATCATGCTAGAAACATGTTAGCAACATGCTAATCATGCTGAAAACATGCTAGTAACTTGCTAATCATGCTAGAAACATGTTACCAACATGCCAGTAACTTGGTAATTATGCTAGAAACATGTTAACAAAATGCTAGAAACATGCTAATCGTGTTCAAACATGCTTGCAACATGTTAATCATGCTAATCATGCTAGTAACATGCTAGTAACTTACGAATCATGCTAGAAACATGTTAGCAACATGTTGATCATGCTAAAAACATGTTAACAACATGCTAGTAACATGCTACTCATGCTAACAACATGCTAGTAACTTGCTGATTATGCTAGAAAATGTTAACAACATGCTAATCATGCTGAAAACATGCTAGTAATTTGCTAATCATGCTAGAAACATGTTAGCAACGTGCTAATCATGTTAAAAAGATTCTAGTAACTTGCTAATCATGCTAGAAACATGTTAGCAACATGATAATCATGCTAAAACATGGTAGTAACTTGTTAATCATGCTAACAACATGCTAGTAACTTGCTGATTATGCTAGAAAATATTAACAACGTGCTAATCATGTTAAAAAGATTCTAGTAACTTGCTAATCATGCTAAAAACATGTTAGCAACATGATAATCATGCTAAAACATGGTAGTAACTTGCTAATCATGCTAGAAACATGTTACCAACATGCTAATCATGCTAGAAACATGTTAACAACGTGCTAATCATGCTAAAAACATGCTAGTAACTTGTTATTTATGCTAGAAACATGTTAGCAACGTGCTAATCATGCTGAAAACATGCTAGTAACTTGCTAATCATGCTAGAAACATGTTAGCAACGTTCTAATCATGTTACCAACATGCCAGTAACTTGCTAATTATGCTAGAAACATGTTAACAACATGCTAGAAACGTGCTAATGCTTGTAACATGTTAATCATGCTAATCATGTTAGTAACGTGCTAGTAACTTACGAATCATGCTAGAAACATGTTAACAACATGCTAGTAACATGCTACTCATGCTACAAACATGCTAGTAACTTGCTGATTATGCTAGAAAATGTTAACAACATGCTAATCATGCTGAAAACATGCTAGTAACTTGCTAATCATGCTAGAAACATGTTAACAACGTGCTAATCATGTTAAAAAGATTCTAGTAATTTGCTAATCATGCTAGAAACATGTTAGCAACATGATAATCATGCTAAAACATGGTAGTAACTTGCTAATCATGCTAGAAACATGTTACCAACATGTTAATCATGTTAGAAACATGTTAGCAACGTTCTAATCATGCTAAAAACATGCTAGTAACTTGCTATTTATGCTAGAAACATGTTAGCAACGTGCTAATCATGCTGAAAACATGCTAGTAACTTGCTAATCATGCTAGAAACATGTTAGCAACGTTCTAATCATGTTAAAAACATGCTAGTAACTTGCTAAATATGCTAGAAACATGTTAACAACATGCTAATCATGTTACCAACATGCCAGTAACTTGCTAATTATGCTAGAAACATGTTAACAACATGCTAGAAACGTGCTAATCTTGTTAAAACATGCGTGTAACATGTTAATCATGCTAATCATGTTAGTAACATGCTAGTAACTTACAAATCATGCTAGAAACATGTTAGCAACATGCTGATCATGCTAAAAACATGTTAACAACATGCTAGTAACATGCTACTCATGCTACAAACATGCTAGTAACTTGCTGATTATGCTAGAAAATGTTAACAACATGCTAATCATGCTAAAAACATGCTAGTAACTTGCTAATCATGCTAGAAACATGTTAACAACGTGCTAATCATGTTAAAAAGATTCTAGTAACTTGCTAATCATGCTAGAAACATGCTAGCAACATGATAATCATGCTAAAACATGGTAGTTACTTGCTAATCATACTAGAAACATGTTACCAACATGCTAATCATGCTAGAAACATGTTAGCAACGTGCTAATAATGCTAAAAACATGCTAGTAACTTGCTATTTATGCTAGAAACATGTTAGCAACGTGCTAATCATGCTGAAAACATGCTAGTAACTTGCTAATTATGCTAGAAACATGTTAGCAACGTTCTAATCATGTTAAAACATGCTAGTAACTTGCTAATTACGCTAGAAACATGTTAGTAACATGTTAATCATGGTAAAAACATGCTAGTAACTTGCTAATCATGCTAGAAACATGTTACCAACATGCTAATCATGCTAGAAACATGTTAGAAACATGCTAATGATGCTGAAAACATGCTCGCAACGTGCTAATCATGCTAGAAACATTTTACCAACATGTTAATCATGCTAGAAACATGTTAGCAACATGCTAATCATGCTGAAAACATGCTAGTAACTTGCTAATCGTGCTAGAAACATGTTACCAACATGCCAGTAACTTGGTAATTATGCTAGAAACATGTTAACAACATGCTAGAAACGTGTTAATCGTGTTAAAACATGCTTGCAACATGTTAATCATGCTAATCATGCTAGTAACATGCTAGTAACTTACGAATCATGCTAGAAACATGTTAGCAACATGCTGATCATGCTAAAAACATGTTAACAACATGCTAGTAACATGCTACTCATGCTAACAACATGCTAGTAACTTGCTGATTATGCTTGAAAATGTTAACAACGTGCTAATCATGTTAAAAAGATTCTAGTAACTTGCTAATCATGCTAGAAACATGTTAGCAACATGATAATCATGCTAAAACATGGTAGTAACTTGCTAATCATGCTAGAAACATGTTACCAACATGCTAATCATGCTAGAAACATGTTAGCAACGTGCTAATCATGCTAAAAACATGCTAGTAACTTGCTATTTATGCTAGAAACATGTTAGCAACGTGCTAATCATGCTGAAAACATGCTAGTAACTTGCTAATCATGCTAGAAACATGTTAGCAACGTTCTAATCATGTTAAAAACATGTTAGTAACTTGCTAAATATGCTAGAAACATGTTAACAACATGCTAATCATGTTACCAACATGCCAGTAACTTGCTAATTATGCTAGAAACATGTTAACAACATGCTAGAAACGTGCTAATCTTGTTAAAACATGCTTGTAACATGTTAATCATGCTAATCATGTTAGTAACATGCTAGTAACTTACTAATCATGCTAGAAACATGTTAGCAATATGCTGATCATGCTAAAAACATGTTAACAACATGCTAGTAACATGGTACTCATGCTAACAACATGCTAGTAACATGGTAAACATGTTAGAAACATGTTAGCAATATGCTAACAACATGCTAATCATGTCAGAAACATGCTAGTAACATGGTAATCATGGTGGAAACATGGTAACAACATTCTAGAAACATGTTAATCTTGCTAGCAAAATGCTAGTAAGTTGTTAATCATGTTAGAAACATGTTGCTATGCTAGCATGCTAACTAGAAACACGGTAACTTGCTAATCATGGTAGCGACATGCTAACTCACGCTAACGACATACTAATTCCTATTAAATCATGCTAGTGGCATGGTAATTCACATTAAATCATGCTAGCAACAGGCTAATTTATGCTAGCAACATGGTTAAACTATTCTAAATCATGGTAGCAACATGTTGATTCACGCTAGAAACATGCGTGTTACCGCTCTGTCCCAAACTTCCGTTTCAACATTTAAATTTAAACTTTAAGCTTTTTACACTTATTAAGGCTTTCTCAAGCCAGCTTCAAAGTTTATCTACAAACTTCACTCATCTAGTTTATGAATGTTCTCTGAACATTCAAAACGGACAGTTTTTTTATAGGGAAGATTCTGTTTTATAATTTTGCACATACTATAGGAATGTTACTTTTGAATGTTCTCTAAATGTTCCGAAATGAGAAAACGTTAAGAAATGTAACGTTAGAAAAATGTTATAGACATGGCCAACTAAAATGTTTCATAAAATAAAATACTTTATAATTTTTGTGTTACTGCTTTGTGAATGTTGTTACAGACCAAATATAACGTTATTGGAAGAATGTTTGTTGATAAAATGGAGAGAATGATTTTTTAAAAGTTATATAAATGTTACAATACAACATTTTTACAAAATGCAAAGTAATGTTTATGGAATGTTTTATAAGTTATTTGATAAACAGTCTCATAATGTTGAGAGAAAATGTTTTTAGAACAACATTCTCAAAATGTCCTTATGATGTTATTTATACTTAATTTGAATTTTTGTAACCTTTAAATAATCATGACAAGTAAACTGAATATTTTGTATATATTGGTGTTGGTTAGTAGAATAAGAAAAGTTTTTTCACACACAGAAGGGCTGTTCACACAAAATGCATTTTTTTTTCATTCTAATGTGCAGATTTTCTGTTGATTTTCTTTGCAAATACGCACTGGACAGGCGTGCATGACGGTTGTGTTTCGCATCGTTTGCAGCATCTTGCACATGACGGCATGAATTTCAGAAGAATTTCAACTGTTACACGTAGCGCCGTTCATGTCAGTTCCAAAACAGTAGATCAATCAGAATACCCTGGAGGCAGGGCAAGCTTCACAAGCTTTTGTTTACAGTAGTAAATTAGCATAGCAACTGTTTTATTTACCAGCAGGTGTTCTGCACTGTGCTTTTTTTAAAATGGTTCCTGAGTGCTGCATCTCACGTTTCTAAAACAAAAAGACGCATTCTGTGTGAATGGTCCCTACAGATTTAAGAATATTAAAAGAACATTTAAATAACATTACATTTTGGGTGCACATAATATTAGTGAAATGTTGTAAGAAGTATTTTGCACCTGTTAAATAATGTTATAATCACAACAAGAAAAGCTTGACATTTGCAAAATGCAAATGTTTAACAGCAGTAATACGAGCATAAAAATGTGGCAGATGACAGGCAGATTAGAGCTGGTTAAGTCCTAACAGGTTGGTTGGTTGGTGACTCTTTGATCTCTGATTCTTTGCTGTATTATAATGTACTTTTCAAACTCAGGGTCGTCTTGAGCTTTCCTAGATTTTGTGCATTAACCTTTTGCATGATTAATTTATTTGCTGTGTGTGTGTGTGTGTGTGTGTGTGTTTGCATATGCAGTAACTCACTAGCAACAATGCAAGAGCATTTGCACGTTACGAGAAGGAAGTAATTTATTCAGTGCCACATTGTGCATTTGCTGTCAAACTATGAAAGGGTTGTTTTCCGCTCAGGATATCAGGACATGTCGAGGCAGAAAACTTGTAGAAACTTTATCTGTTTCATCATGGATGTGCAAAATCATGGCACCAGGATCCGTTTGCCCTCAAGATATTTGCAATACTTCTTCCATAGGGAGAACAAAATCAATAAAATAAAGTGAAATGGCAGAACTTAAATGAAAACACACTCTTGGGCCATTCAAAATATAGATGAGTTTTGGAGAAATGTGTCATTCCATCACTTTCTCACCAAAGGACCCTCTGCAGCGAATGGGTGCCGTCAGAATGAGAGTCCAAACAGTTGATAAAAACATCACAATAATCCATAATGACGCTTCCTCTAGTGAAAAAGTGAATCTTCTGTTGTCTGTCACATTAAAATCCAGCCACATATTTGTTTAGAGCTGTTTTGATCTGTGCAGATTTCTCTCCTGATTCAGACCAGACCTTTTTTTTTTTTACTGGAGAAAGCGTTATTATGGATTATAAACTTTTGTCTTCTCAAGATGTGAACTGATGGACTGGAGTGGTGTGGATTACTTGTGGATTACTGTGATGTTTTTATCAGCTGTGTGAACTCTAATTTTGACGGCACCCATTCACTGCAGAGGATCCGTTGGTGAGCAAGTGATGCAATGACACAAATCTGTTCCCATGAAAAACGTGCTTCTGAATATAAAAAAAGGAAATTCTCAACCATCAAACCCGCATGTGACGCACATGGCTCGATGCAGGTGTTTCGGGGAAGTTCTGGTGGAGTAATTGAGCTTTGACTATCGTGTCCTTCTTGGCGGCACGTAAAAAACATATCTCAAGTTATTCGCTTAGTAGTCATTGTGTTTTTGTTAGTCTGTGCTTTTGTGCATTAAACTCATCCTTCTCATCCTTGATCCTGTTACACAAGTAAAGCTATAATAGTATATAAAAAATGATCCTGCAGGTGTCCTGCTCCTCCTGCTCCAGCTGCAGTTTGGCCAGACCAGACCCATCGACTTCATCTGTGACCCAGAGGCGAGGAGACGCATGGATGTGTCGGAGGCGCTGGAGCTGCTCATGGTACACGCATGAACACGTAACATATGCGGCGGTCAAAGCATGTACAGATACACAGTAAAACCTTGCTGTTACAGACGCACTGCTTAGACCAGCTGCCGTCAGCCGTCCTGCGGCCCTGTGTCAGGATAAACATGGCAGCGTGGAAACAGACGTCAGTGAGTACAGCTCCTTTATTTACAAATTAAAAACTCAAACCATTAGAAAAACATGGTCATTAACTGAAATTAAGTTAATAGACAAATACAATCAGATAAAACAATAATTTCTCAAATATTTATTATATACTGATTAATGTAAGATTGACTTCAATAGTATGAGATATTTGGAGGCTTTCGACTGATTTCCTATTAAACTGGACTGCAGTGCATAGTGAATTAAGCTACAAACTCCATCATAATGCAAAATGTTTCCATCTAACATGTATTTTGAGCTGCAGCTCGTCATATTAATGCAGTGTTTCACTAGTTAGCAGTAAACTGGTTACCTCACCTCAATATGGAGTAGATTTGTCTTGGAAATATGGATATTTTATTTGTAAACATAATACTTTTTCACTTATTTCAGTTAACGTCATAAAACTAGCGTGCTAAGCCAGTAGTATTACTGACAGTGTGGTTTAAACATGACTGAAGTCGCGAAAATCGGAGGAACAGACATACCGATTCAATTGAGTGAGTCATTTATGCTGGAATCGCTCCGATTGATTCAAACTTAAACTCGTGAGTCGTTCAATCATTCGGTTCAAGCTGATCATCGCTTCTAATGATTTTAAAAAGCATGTAGCAATGGATGAAACAGAGCTTTTCTAAACTTCGAATCAGTTAAACTTGGTCGCAAAATGATTCACTGTTGGAGCAAAGCGCTCCTATCGGATTGCGAATCATTTGATTTAGATCGGAACTTCACATATCGCGCATCATTTGATTCAGATCGGGACTTTAGATCGCGAATCATTTGATTCAGATCGGGACTTTGGATTGCGGATCGCGAATCATTTGATTCAGGTCGGGACTTTAGATTGCAAATCATTTGATTCAGACCGGGACTTTGGATTGCGGATCGCGAATCATTTGATTCAGATCGGGACTTTGGAATGCAGATCGCGAATCATTTGATTCAGATCGGGACTTTAGATTGCGAATCATTTGATTCAGATCGGGACTTTAGATCGCGAATAATTTTATTCAGATCGGGACTTTGGAATTCGGATCGCGAATCATTTGATTCAGATTGGGACTTTGGATTGCGGATCGTGAATCATTTGATTCAGATCGGGACTTTGGAATGCAGATCGTGAATCATTTGATTCAGATCAGGACTTTGGATTGCGGATCGCGAATCATTTGATTCAGATCGGGACTTTGGAATGCGGATTGTGAATCATTTGATTCAGATCGGGACTTTAGATTGAGAATCATTTGATTCAGATCGGGACTTTAGATCGCGAATAATTTTATTCAGATCGGGACTTTGTAATGCGGATCGCGAATCATTTGATTCCGATCGGGACTTTAGATCGCAAATAATTTTATTCAGATCAGGACTTTGGAATGCGGATCGCGAATCATTTGATTCAGATTGGGACTTTGGATTGCGGATCGTGAATCATTTGATTCAGATCGGGACTTTGGAATGCAGATCGTGAATCATTTGATTCAGATCGGGACTTTGGATTGCGGATCGCGAATCATTTGATTCAGATCGGGACTTTGGATTGCGGATCGCAAATCATTTGATTCAGATCGGGACTTTGGAATGCGGATCGTGAATCATTTGATTCAGATCGGGACTTTAGATCGCGAATCATTTGATTCAGATCAGGACTTTAGATCGCGAATCATTTGATTCAGATCGGGACTTTGGAATGCGGATCGCGAATCATTTGATTCAGATCGGGACTTTAGATCGCGAATCATTTGATTCAGATCGGGACTTTAGATCGCGAATCATTTGATTCAGATCGGGACTTTGGAATGCGGATCGCGAATCATTTGATTCAGATCGGGACTTTAGATCGCGAATCATTTGATTCAGATCGGGACTTTAGATCGCGAATCATTTGATTCAGATCGGGACTTTAGATCGCGAATCATTTGATTCAGATCGGGACTTTGGAATGCGGATCGCGAATCATTTGATTCAGATCGGGACTTTAGATCGCGAATCATTTGATTCAGATCGGGACTGTTCATGTCCCTTCCAATATCTAGCCACTATTAAATTGTTTCTAGCAGTAATTCTGCCATTATTTCCCCACCAATGCCAAAATCAAATATACATTCTTGTTTTTAATGCATACAATTGTTTTAATGTATACAACACCTGTTACTGCCAGAATAATGATCCATTTTAAATGTTATTTTTCTTCTCTTTTTTTTTTTTTAAATTGAAAGACATTTATTTTATTTTATTTTTTTATTTTATTTCATTTCAGCTAGTTGCCAAATCATCATTTATCTATTTTATTTAGTGTATCTTAACATGAAAAATAACTACAATATATATATATATTAACAATTAATAAAAATGACAAAAACACAACAGAATGACTCAAACTTTAACTAAATTTGAGCTAAAAACAGATAATATAAATATCTAAACAAATTCAAAATAAAAAACTAGGAGTATGTCAATTATACTAAATAAGTATTTGTTGCAGTAATCTATCAACTTGAATCCCTCAAAACTAAAGGCTGACATTAGAGCAATGTTCAAGTGCTACAGCTTGGCAAGAATGCCTCTATTCTGGATTTTAACAGAAATAACTGTGTTTCGTGTGAAGTTACTCATTCGAGACACACACCCATCAGTTCCAGCAGAAGCAGGCGTTTGTACGCGACTCTCTGGACGTTCTTCTTCGATCTCTGGGGAGCGTGAAGGAAAGTTTGTCCGCTTCCTGTCAGGTGGTCGTACTGAAGACGCTGGAGCACAGTGTGAGAAACCACCTGCTCATAGTGGACCGTCTGGAGCGACAGGTGAGTGCTAGACTGATCAGACAAAACAATTTTGATCAGTTCTAACAATGTTCTTAAAACACAAGTGACGCATCTTCATTTAGATTGCTAGAATGTTGATCTAAGAATGTTTTCTCAACATTATGAGAACATATATCAAATATTCGCATACTGTTCGGTAGCTGGATTCGTGTGGGTGTATACAGGATGCGTGACTTATTCCATAAAGTCTAACCACAATAGCTCTGAGAAATGTTTCTTAAGAATGAAGAAGTTAAACATTTCATAGGTCATAAAGCACATGATCGGATTTTACAGCAAAGGCCATGAAGTAAGAATGTACTCAGTTACCAGTTATTATGGATGATGTAACCGTGATCGAAGAGATTGAATGGATGTTAATGTAATTATTTTGAAGTTTATTTCCTCTACTTACTTTTTTGTTATCACTGTCTGTTATTACTGCTATACACACATTACCAGTCAAAAGTTTTTGAACAGTAAGATTTAAATTTTTAATTAAATTTTTTTAAAGAAGCCTTTTCTGCTCACCAAGCCTGCATTTATTTGATCTAAAGTACAGCAAAAACAGTAAACTTTTGAAATATTTTTTACTATTTAAAATATCTGTTTTCTATTTGAATATATTTTAAAATGTTATTTATTCCTGTGATTTTAAAGCTGAATTTTCAGCATTATTACTCCTGTCTTCAGTGTCACATGACTTTTCAGAAATCATTCTAATATTTTGATTTGCTGCTCAAAAAAAAAAAAAATAATAATAATAATAACAATAACAATAATAATATAATTATTATTTATTTTATTTTAATAATAATAATAATAATTATTATTATTATTATTATTATGTTAAAAAATGTCTGAGTAGAATTTTTTCCAGTTTTTTTTTGATGAATAGAATCTGAAACAGAAATCTTTAGTAACATTATAAATGTCTACATTTATAAATAACAGTCACTTTTGATCAATTTAAAACATTCTTGCTATATAAAAGTATTCATTTCTGTAATTTCTTTCCCAAAAAAGGAAAAAGCTTTTAAATGGTATAGTGTCTAATAAAAGCAGTTTATTTCAGATACATACTGATCTTTGGTTCTTTCTATTCATCAAAGAACCCTGAAACAATGTACTCAACTGTTTAAAATATTGATAATAATAATAAAAAATTTCTGGAACAGCAAATTAGCATATTAGAATGATTACTGAAGAATCATGTTGACTGGAGTAATGATGCTAAAAATTCAGCTTTGATCACAACAATAAATTATATTTTAAAATATATTCAATTAGAAAGCAGTTTTTTTTAAAAAATATTTCACAATATTACTGATTTTGCTGTATTTTATATTTGTTGTATCAGATTTATTTATTTACTTATTTATTTATTTATTTATTTCAAAAAGTTTGCAAAACACTGGACACATTCAAAGAACATTCTGAAACCTAATGGGAAGCTTCTTGGCACCTATTTTTATTAGCTGGGAAGAAGCAGTGGAAGTCACTGGAAAGTCACCAGAGAATGTGTTTGTGAGTCACAGTAAAATTTCTCTCTCTTTCTCCACACACAGATTTCCACACTGACTCCAGAACGGGACTGTGAGGCTCATAAAACGACCAGTTTGACTCTGACCATTCGTTTCTACAGAAAGCTTCTGCGTGGTCCCATGGAGCTCCTGGTGGAGGATCTCACACACATGTGCACAACACACACATGAACTTCTGACACACGGAAACTACAGATGGTCAAAGGATCCGTCCTTTGTCTTGGAACGTCTCCTTAAAATGAACTTAAGGCCGATTAAAGAAATTCAAGAAGTGGAAAAAAATGATTTGATAAAAAAAAACACCAAAAAAAAAAAAAAAACACTGGAACAGGAAAGGATTTGCTGATGAAATGGAAAACCAGGTGCAGGATTTACAAAATTCTTAAGATCCTTTTTTTCCCCCAAGAATTAAAAAAAAAAAAAACTAAGACAGTAATAAGGAGATTCCTAAGTGCAATTCTTTAAAACATCTCAGATATTTTCTTACATTCTAAAATATGTTCTAAAAACTTTTGTCTAATGTCCAGGGTTTTTTTTTTTTTTTAATGTTTTAAAAGTGTTTTTTCTTGGTTATGTGAATGTTATTGAACACATTCCATGGAACAATCCATTTGATCAATTTGGAAACGTAACATTGTAACATTTGAATGTTCAGGCAGTAACATTTAAAAAAATTCAAATAAAAGTTCAACTAAAATGTTTCAACAAATGTATAAATAATGTTTTTGTGCTAATGTTCTGAAAACATTATGAAAAACCAGATAACTTGGAACTACATTCTATTAATGTTACTGGAAATACATGTGTTCATAAATTTGCCAGAACATTCTGAGAACATTTCCTGTTAGCTGGATCTTTATTTTTTTATTAATAATAAAATGGCAAGGATTCATGTTTGTATAAAAATTAATGAGGCCACCTTGTGTAATGCAACAAATATAAAACTGTACTGTTGTAAATCTTAATGCATTTGTCAATCTAAGCATAAAATGTGTCAATTAAAAAAAAAATTGATGGCTATCGACGCCAATAGCCTTGTGGACATACAGCGCTGTTGCGGTGCGGGCGTCCCGAGTTCGAATCCCACCTCAAGGACGTTTCCCGGTCCCGCCCCCCTTTCTTTCTCCCGCTTCGCTTCCTATCATCTATGATCTTTCCTATCACAATAAAGGCCAAAAAGAAACTGATGGTAAAAAGTGAATTTACTTGAAAGATTCTAAAAGTAAAATCTTCTAATAGTCACGTGTTTCAGTAAAACATACTTTACAAGAACTTAATTTCTCAAATTTTGTCTTTTGGGAAAAGAACTTTCATAAGGAATATGAATAATATTGTGTGAATAGTTGTGTTCTTGTCTGTATTTTAAGAGTCTTTAATTTTCATCTACGATGTGTTTAAATAATAAACCTTTTATTTGTACTCTTTGCTGTGATTTTGTGATGCAATATGTATACAGAAGTGTTATAGTTGAGGCCGCAGAGGATTGGCTGCATTGACTCTCTGTCACATGACTCGAGGCGGCTGTAAACACAGGCTGTCATGTGATCGCAGCCGGATAGGAAGCTTCAATCACGGCGACCATGTCTGAGCGGACGCCGCTGCTGCATTACCGGCTCTCCGCCAGCGTCAACGAGTCCGGCGACCACCGGGAGACTCGGACCGGGAAAGATGAGGACGAGCACCGGAGCCCCGCGACCGTCCGACGGAGATCCGCCGCTAAACAGCCGCCCAAACTCAACACGTTCTTCGGCGTGGTGATTCCAACACTGCTGTCAATGTTCAGTGTGGTGGTGTTCCTGCGGGTCGGTGCGTCAATCCCTCACACTCACATCAACACTAGATTTAGTACACTAAATCTATCTATCTATCTATCTGTCTATCTGTCTGTCTACATTCTTTATGCATCAGCATAATAGGTATGTTCACAGAACGTTGTGGCAAGGTTCTCTCAAAGTTACTAATAAACATTCTTCCAGTATTATTAACTGGTCTTTAATACACTGTTTTTTTTTTCCTCCGGGAAACGTTTTTAGTTAATGTTCATGTAACATTTTTTAAATGTTACATGAACGTTTCAGAATATTCAGTGAACGTTAACAAAAAGTAACATTCCAATAATGTTTGCAAAATGATACAGAATGAAACAGTGCTTGTAAGGTGATACAATGCAAGTTCTGTTCTAAGTTCTGGGAAGGAAAAATATTTTCTAGAGAACATTCAGAAACAACATTTTCATACCTTAATAAGAATGTTAGTGAAAAGTTATTAGCACAAAAAACATTATTTCATTATTTCAAAAACATTATTAGTTTTTTTAGTTAGATGTTCATGTAACATTTTTAAAATGTTGCTACTTTTTTCAGAATGTTCAGGGAACATTCAAAAGTAACATTCCAATAATGTTTGCAAAATGATACAATGTAATGTTCCCTCAACATTCAGATAACAAAGAAAAAACTGTTTTTAAAACCTAAAAAACAGGATATTTTGAATGTTCAGAGAACATTTAGAAAAAAAATGTTCATACTTTAATAAGAATGTTAGTGAAAAGTTGAAGTTAGCGAAGAGTTTTTTTTTTTTAATGTTTGTTAGATGTTCATGTAACATTTTTTTAAATGTTGCTACTTGTTTCAAAAGTAACATTCCCGTTATGTTTGTAACATGATACAATGTAATGTTCCCTCAACATTCAGATACATTCAGCCTAACCAAGGAAAAATGCTTTTAAAATATAAAAAACAGTATATTTTGAACTTTCATACCTCAGTGAAAATGTTAGTGAAAAGTTATTAGCACAAAAACATTATTTCTACATTGTCCATAGAGTTTTTTTTTAGTTAGATGCTCACAAGAATCTATTTATCTATCTATCTGTCTATCTACATTCTTTATGCATCAGCATAATAGGAATGTTCACAGAACGTTGTGGCAAGGTTCTCTCAAAGTTACTAATAAACATTCTTCCAGTACTATTATCTGGTCTTTAATAACATTTTCGAAACTTTATCATTAATACATTGTTCATTGTTTTTTTTTCCAGGAAACGTTTTAGTTAATGTTCATGTAACATTTTTTAAATGTTACATGAATGTTTCAGAATATTCAGTGAACATTCAAAAGTAACATTCCAATAATGTGTGCAAAATGATACAAAATGAAACGGTGCTTGTAAGGTGATACAATGCAAGTTCTGTTCTAAGTTCTGGCAAGGTTCAAACATTCTTCCAATATTGTCTGGTCTTTAATAATGTACTCGAAACATTTGCACAAAAACATTATTTATTCTTTGTTCATAAAGCGTTTTTGAAATGTTGAAACGTACAGTAAGTCTGAAATGTTTTACTTTGATGTTCATGTAACATGTTTTAAATGTTGCTGCTTGTTTCAGAATGTTCAGAGAACATTCAAATGTACTGTAACATTCTCATAATGTTTGCAAAATGATACAATGTAACGTTCCCTCAACATTCAGATAACCACTTTTTTTTTTTTTTTAAAAAAGCTGGATATTTTGAATGTTCAGAGGACATTCGTAAGTACTCACAAGTATCTATCTATCTATCTATCTATCTACATTCTTTATGCATCGGTATAATTGGAATGTTCACAGAACGTTGTGGCAAGGTTCTCTCAAAGTTACTAATAAACATTCTTCCAGTATTATTATCTGGTCTTTAATAACGTTCTTGAAACTTTATCATTAATACATTGTTCATTGTTTTTTTTCCGGGAAACGTTTTAGTTAATGTTCATGTAACATTTTTTAAATGTTACATGAACGTTTCAGAATATTCAGTGAACATTCAAAAGTAACATTCCAATAATGTATGCAAAATGATACAAAATGAAACGGTGCTTGTAAGGTGATACAATGCAAGTTCTGTTCTAAGTTCTGGCAAGGTTCAAACATTCTTCCAATATTGTCTGGTCTTTATTAATGTACTCGAAACATTTGCACAATTTATTCTATATATAAATGTACAGCAAGTCTGAAATGCTTTACTTTGTTGTTCGTGCAACATTTTTTAAATGTTGCTGCTTTTTTCAGAATGTTCAAAGAACATTCCAAAGTAAAATTCCAGTAAAACATTCAATAAAATCATAAAATGATACAATGTAATGTTTCAGCTTGCCCAGTTTGTGGCAGCATCAAGTAAAGCCAGTTCACACTGATTTTACAACACAAAACCACATCCTTGTGGCATTTCTCTCAAGTTCAGTCACATATATATTTCTTCTGAATGTTCTTTGAATGTAGTAATTAAAAAGCGTAAGATAAACACCTAACAGAACATTCCATGTCTCCATTCGTCTGGTATGGTCTCTACACAACATTTATCACTGATTTGTTTTTTTAAAGCCAGATCTGTGTTTGTACAGTCTGATCCACACTGGCAGTTGTTGGTTAATGTGGTCAAGAATCGTCTACTAAAATGGGAAGAGCGTCTGACTGACATTTACAGTAAATTCGTTACAGTTTGTATTGTTCCTGTGTGCCATGGAAAAAAATTCTATTCTTTTAAAGCAGCCTAAAAACTGAATTAGACAAACAAGTAAACTCATTTGCAAGATGCTTTGAATAAAAGCATCTGTCAAATGATAAAATGTAAATGTTTATTGAATCCTTTTGTGAAACCAGACAGATCAGATCTGACTAGGTCAGGAAGGTGTTTTCCAGTTTTGCGTGGAGTGTTATTTTAGTATTATTTATATACTATTATAGTATCTGTTATTATTTTGATTTGGTTTTATTTTAATATTTACTGTTTCAATTCTAGTTTACATTTTTGTGATTATGTAGTGTTTTTTTTAGCTGCTTCTGTATATCTTGTGTTTTTTTAATGTAGTTTTGGTTTCAGTTTTAGTTACCAGTAACAGTTCTGGCGTTTTGTCTGAGTCTGAGACATTTGATAAACATGTGACTTTGATGTAATCGGCGTGAGTTCATATATGACAGGAGATTCAGCACATGTTTCATGTCTCTGAGTATCTCTAGCCTGATTTATGAATGTTTAATCAATGTGTAGTACATATTAACAGGCTGTGATCTGTTTGTGATTCGGGGTGGTTTGGCATTTGCGCGGTGGTTTTTCCGGTTATCCCGCTCACATGACGCACTCACAGCCAGATCGTCTCTGAGACGACTCTTTCTTCACACCCGCTGGTTTGTTTAGGTTTAATTTTTGCTTTTGTTTGTGTTTCAAGCGCACCGGCTCAGTGAGAAGCCGCTGCGGTAAGAGATGATGATGATGATGATGATGATGATGATGATGATGTTTTGGTTTGCTGTATGCATCGTACCGTATGTGACGGGCGTCCAGCATGCATGTGGAAAAACACACGCATTGCATGTGAGCAAAGTCAACATGAAAGCCAAACGAATTCTGTGTGTGTTTTTGATACATGTTTCTATTCTTTTTTTTGGAAGTAGATGCATAAGATGCACATCATTCCATAGAAAGAAAATATATAAAAACTATATTTTAAAAAATTTGATATTTGTCAAAATTGTGTGGTATAGATGGTTATTACGGAATAAAAAAATAATTTAGTTAAATCTCATTTTTTTTCTTTTGAGTTTATATCTTTAATATTTATCTTTAATTTAAATTTTAAATATTTTAACAATTTAAAATATTTAAATATTTAATTCACTCACATTTCAAACTTTTTTCTCACAGATTAAATATTTCAATATCGATTAAGGATATAAATATTAAAGATAAGACAGAATTGTAAGATTAAAAGTCCCAATAACCTTTTTTTATTTTTTGTTCCAAATTGTAAGATATAAACTCTGAATTATGACAAAAAGTCAGAATTGCTATGAACTCTTAATACTGAAAAAAAATCTGAATTGTAAGATAAAAAGTTGCAATTTTTTCTTTTGTGGTGGAAATAAGCGTCCGTAGTGTGAAACCCTGAAATACACTGAAAAACATTTGATGTGGGATTTATTTTAAAACAAATTTAACTCAGGAATTGCTAGTAAATTTTACAAATAATTAAAGAAATGCTAAGTATTGCATCAAGTTCAACAAGAAAAGATATGTATTTTATTACAAAAAAAGTAAAAAAAAAAAAAAAAAAAAAAAAAAAAAAAAAGAATATATATATATATATATATATATATATATATATTTAATTTAGGGCTTTTAATTTAGGCCAATTAATTGTGATTAATTGCATACAAAATAAAAGTTTGATTTTTTTTTTCTTATTATATGTGCGTGTACTGTGTGTAGTTGTCATGTATCTATATATAAATACCCACAAATTAATGTATATATTTAAGAGAGATATGAAAAATATTAAATTATAAATTATATACAATTTATAATAAATACATATACTAGTAAATATTTCTTAAATATATACATGAATGTGTTTATATTTATATATACGTAATAATTACACACATATATTAGGCAAACTCAAACCTTTATTTTTTATGTGATTAATCACAATTAATCATTTCACAGCCCTAATTTAATTATTTAAAGATTAAAGATTTTGTTAAATAAATAAATAAATAAACCCGTCCCACTCTGTGTTTTTGTTTAAAGTTGTTTAATATCTTCTTGCATTCTGAAGTCCATGAAATGTTCGTAGAAAATGATTTCAAATGTTATTTCATGTTGACTTTAAACCTGGAGTCACACAAACACCTCCTCTTCATCTTGTGTGTGTATTTGCATATTTGTATGTGAAGTATCATATTTCACGCATAGTGTGGAAATACAAAATCAGTTTTAACAAGTCAGACAGCATGAGGAAGATTCCGTAACACTTAAAGACTTCAAGTATAATGCATTATAAATGTGTTCATAATGTGCATTGTAATGCATTATATCTTTTCATGAATGCATAAGTATATTAAGTATCATACAATGCATTATAAGGTGCATTACAAGGCAAAATTAATGCATTAAAACTACTTTTGTAATGCATTATATACAAAGTTACTGAAGTTTGCAAACTGTATGTGTGTGCATGAGCACATGCATGCAAACGTGTGCAGATTTGCTGATGTGTGTGATGATGCTTATGCTTGAAATACATTTAAGTGTTTTTTGGAAAGACATTTGACATTTTTCATTGGATGAGTGACTGAGGTCCATTGAGCACAGAACATCTGATCTGTGAATGAACTACACGAGAGCGTCAGTTTATGTTTAAACTGTCTTTGTGTGACCAGTGAAATTCGCAGATCAAATTGAGCAAAAATTGACAGCGTAACTGTAATATAAATTTTATATGCATATGCCACAATGCCTGTTATGTGAGTGTTGAAGCTTTGTCGGCATGTTTGTGACTCTAGAACAGACATAATCCTAAGAAAAACATCCTGGGGTGTAATACTTCAGCCAGAAATGAAAATGTGCTCATCCTCAGGCCATCCAAGATTAGGATGAGTTTGTTTCTTCATCACATTTGTGGAAATGTGGCATTGCATCACTGTCTCACCAATGGTTCCACTGTAGTGAATGGGTGCCGTTAGAGTGAGAGTCCAAACAGCTGATAAAAACATCACAATAATCCACACCACTCCAGTCCATCCGTTAACACCTTGAGAAACCAAAAGACATTTTAAACTAAATTACATTGAGTCTATAATCCATAATAATGAGTCCCAGGCAATGCATGAACTGGAAAACTTTACTTTGAATGCAATGTAAATATCAAGTGGATACCAAACTAAAACAAAGCCAAAACTAAAAAGGAAAAAAAAATTAGTGTAGTTTAAGTATAGTTTTAGTATAGTCTAATTTTAGTACTACAATATATTTCAGTTAATTTTTTAATTAATTAATTAATTAATTAATTAATTAATTTTTTTTTTCCTCCAACAACAATGGCTATTAATTGCAATTGAATAAAATAATAAAATATTTATTCATTTTAGTTTATTATGTATTTATGTATTTTTTTTTTCAGCATCACTGGCTATTAATTGCAATTGAATAAAAGAATAAAAATATTTATTTATTTTAATTTGTTATTTAGTTATTTATTTATTTATTTTTGGTTTGGGTTTTTTTCAGCATCAATGGCTATTAATTGCAAATAATTAAAAATAAAATAATAAAAATATTTATTCATTTTAGTTTGTTGTTTATTTATTTATTTATTTATTTTTGGTTAGATTTTTCAGCATCAATGGCTATTAATTACAATTAAATAAAAGAATAAAAATATTTATTAATTTTAGTTTGTTTTTTCAGCATCAATGGCTATTAATTGCAAAGAAATAAATTAATATAAATGTTTTTTGCAGCATCAATGGCTATTAATTGCAATTAGCTAAAAGAATAAAAATATTTATTCATTTTAGTTTATTTATTTATGAATTATTTATTTATTTTTGGTTTGTTTTTTTCAGTATCAATGGCTATTAATTGCATTTAAATAAATGAATAAAAATATTTATTTTTTGCAGCATCAATGGCTATTAATTGCAATTAAATGAATAATTTTTTTTTTAGTTTATTTATTTTTAGTGTGAAATTAATAGGCATCGATGCTGGGGAAAATGGTTAAATAAATAAATAAAAATATCTATTTATTTTATTTTATTTCATTTTATTATTTATTTATTTAAAAAGTGGTCTGGTCTGAATCAGGAGAGAAATCTGCACAGATCAAGGACTCTTATTCTGACGGCACCCATTCACTGCAATGGAACCATTGGTGAGCAAGTGACGCAATGACACATTTCTCCAAATCTGATGAGGAAACAAACTCATCCTGATCGTGGATGACCTGAAGGCGAGTACATTTGGTCAAACTATTGCTTTTATCATGTTTGTCATGTATGTTTTGTGTTGCAGGTTTTGTTGTGGGTCAGTGTGGTCTGTATCAGACTATAGCGATGCTGCTGGTGGCGTATTTCATCATCAGTATGACGGTTCTGTCGGTGTGTGCGATCTCCACTAACGGAGCGCTGGATGCCGGAGGAGCATATTGTATCCTGAAATCACGCGAACACAAACATAAATGCGTGCATGGGTCGTCCTGTTGTTTATTTCCTTAGCTGTGTTGTTTTCAGACATGATCAGTCGTGCTCTCGGCCCAGAGTTCGGCGGAAGCATCGGCATCATGTTCTTCCTGGCGAACGTGTGCGGCAGCGCCCTCTACGTGCTGGGACTGGTGGAGGCGGTTCTCACAACCTTTGGGATTCCTGAAGGTAGCGTGTGCATGTTTGTTTACATTAATTATATAGGTTTGCATGATCCCATTGACATATGGAGGGGTCACAGTATGAGTTCAATTAGCCTGACAAAACAACATTATTTAATAAATCCACTCTGCGTAAGTGGTTTAGTCTCATTTTGATGGCAGTGTGTTATTTTGCATGGTGCTTGCATTGCCAAGGTCATGGGTTCGAGTCCCAGGGAATGCATGAATTGATCATCTTCACGTTGAAAGCAATGTAAATCTCATTGGCTAAATGTGGCTGCCAAACTAAAACAAAACCAAAATTAAAAACTTTTTTTTTTTTTTTTTTTTTTTTTTTTTTTTTACCAAATAAGTATACTTTTTGAACCATAAGCCATGTTACAGTATTCAGTGTTATTATTTAAATACTGTTAAAGTATGTATTAATATTTTGAATTGGCTCTTATTTTTCTATTTTCAATTTTCATTTTAAATTTAGTTTAAGATTTAGTCATTTTGCTTTCGGCTTTTTCTTTTTCTTTTTTTTTTTTAATTTCTGTGTTCATTTTTTGATTCAATTTTAATAATTTTAGTACTTCAATGTATTTCAGTTAATTGCAATTAAATAAAACAATACAAATATTTATTAATTTTAGTATGTCTGTTTATTTATTTATTTATTTATTTATAGTTTTTTTCAGCATCAGTGGCTATTTATTGCAATTAAATAAATGAATATATATTTTTAGTTTATTTGTTTGTTTGTTTGTTTGTTTATTTTTTACCCTTTTTTATTCCAGTATCAGTGCATATGCATTTCAGTTAAATAAATAAATTAGAAAATATATTTTATTTTATATATTTATATATCTTTGGTTTGTATTTTTTCCAGCATCAGTACTATTAATTGCAATCAAATACAAATAAAAAAGTTTATTTATTCATTGCAGTTTATTTATTTATTTATTTATTTTTGGTTTGTATTTTTCCAGCATTGATGGCTATTAATTGCAATTAAATTTATTTATTTATTTATTTATATTGCAATTAAACGAATTAAAAAAAAGTTTAATTCGTTTAATTCGTTTAATAGTTTTTTTTGCCTATTAATTTCAGTTAAACAAATGACTAAAAATATGTTATTAAATTAAATTAAATTTAATTTAAGTTTAGTTTAGTTTAGTTTAGTTTAGTTTAGGTTAGTTTAGTTTAGTTTAGGTGTGTATTTTTTCCAGCACCAAAGCTATTAATTCCAGTTAACTAAAAGGATAAAGCTGTTTATTTATTTATTTCAGTTTATTATTATTATTTTTTCGTTTAGTTTTTTCAGCATCAATGGCTATTTACTGCAATTAAATAAATCCCCAAAAAAAAAAATATATATATATATATATATATATATATATATATATATATATATTTTTTTTTTTCTTTTTAGTTAGTTTATTTATTTATTTATTTATTTATTTATTTTTATTGCAATTAAATGAATTTTAAAAATATTTATGTTTATTTTATTTTATTTTTTTTCCCTAGCATCAATGCCTATTAATTTAATTTAAATAAAAGTATACATTTATTTATTAATTTCAGTTTATCTATTTATTTATTTATTATTTTCCAAAAATGACAAATAAATAAAATGAATAGTTAAATTAAAAATGACGCTATTTCGACAAGATTAATTTGAGTGAGTATTTTTATGTTTTGTTTCAGACGGCTCGACGCTGACTGGCTCTAAGGTCGCGGGTCTGCCGATGGGTTACTGGTGGTCTCTGCTGTACGGGACGGTGATTCTGCTGCTTTGTGTGTTCGTGTGTCTGATTGGGGCTCATATCTACGCTAAAGCCACCTTCCTCATCTTCATCATCGTCATTGTGGTTTTGGTGACCATCTTCATCAGTTTCTTCATCGTGCCGTTTCGAACCGTCCTGCTGCCCGGCCATAGAAACTCCTCGCTTACCCCGACGAGCGCCAACTTCACCGGCTTCAAGTTAGACACGCTGTTGGGAAATGTGCAAGGTGAGAGACGTTACGATGGGTTTTAATGTGTAACCAGCTTTTAGTATTTGGCATCATGTCTGATTAGAGAACAGAGAAGTGGGACGTGCACACTTCCGTAAAAGACCAAAGGCCGTTTCCTGAATAAAGAAACCGCTGCATTAACTTGATATTAAATAACCAGCTTCATGATTAACCAAGCTGATTGTGACGTGTAAAATGCATGTTATCAGTAGCTACAGTAACTAAAAGCAGCTAGTTTATTAAAACCTAAGCACGTTTTTAGCAACGTGACACTAGATCAACTCTTCTCATATTAGTGTCACTATTAAAGTAGTGAAACTAAAGATTTAACACCACTTTTGTAGTGAAAAAAAATTAATTAAATTTTTTTTTTAATGTTTTCAATTTAGTTACACTAAGGTGTCCAACATTGTAAGTTGGTGAAAAGTTGATCATTTAAATTGATCATAAAAATGTAAAATTAAAATAAAAAATGTAAAATAAAAACAAAAATTGGAATGAAAATATAGATATAAATTCTAAAAAATATTAATATATAAATATTATATATAAGATGATGATGATGATGATGATAATAATAATAATAATAATAATAATAATTATTATTATTATTGTTAATAATTATTAATTTTTTGTCAACATGTCATGAGATCATCAGCTAACATTAAGTAAAAATTAGTATATTAGTAACAAGATGTAACATGTTACATGTACTTACTGTAGTAATAACACTGAATTATGCATAATTACAAATAACTTACCCTAAACCAAACCCTAACCTTAACCCTAAAGTAAGTATATAGTTAATTAATATTATGATTTTAATTAAATTATATTTTAATTATTTTTACTTTATAAAATGTGTTAACTTTTATGATTTTAAACATGTATTAGTAAATAACATTTACTAAGTTTCGTAAGTGTTATAGAAGTATTTTTCATTTTTAGCTTATGTTTTCTCTTCCATGTCTCTTTTAACTCAAACATTTAAATCTATGTGTAGTTATTATAAACATAAGCTCTTGCATCTCTCTGCATTTCTCCTCTTCTCTAGCTTGCATGCTAATCTATTTCTCTAATAAGCCAAGCACTGAACATCATACTTTTTTTTTTTTTTTTTTTTTTTTTTTTTTTTTTTTGTTCTTCTCCAAATTGCTTTTGTACCTCCTTTGTAAGTGGTTTTGGAAAAAAGCTAAATGCATAAATATAAATGTGAATGTAATCATCATGATTATTAACTTAATTGCTGGGTTGCAGAATTCTAAGACCGTTAATTGTGTGTGTGTGTGTGTGTGTGTGTGTGTGTTTAGCTGCCTACACAGTGGACTACACCACCGGAACCATGATGTCTTTTGCCACTGTTTTTGCGGTGATGTTTAACGGCTGCACTGGAATCATGGCTGGATCCAACATGTCTGGTGGGTGTTGAGTTTACTGGACTGTTTATTGCTTTTTAATGGAGTTTGTAAGCTTTTTTTGTGTTTTGTAATGTTTGTTAGACTGAATTATTGTGTGCAGGTTGTTAAGTGTGTTCAGTAGTGAATAAAAACCATTGCTCTGGTTCCCTCGACAAAAACCCAATAGGATTATTCCACTGGCTTTTGGATTATTGCAGAAAATAAGATCAAAGGTTTATGATTCTTACACATTTTGTTTATCATGATAATCTTCACAAATTAACACAACTTGTATGCATTTTTAAGCTTGTTTGCAATTAACAGAAGTAAAAAGCTAAAAGTAGGCTGTAAATAAACTATATCACCAACATTGCCACCATTGAGCTTCCCAAAACTTTTCAGTCTTTATTTAAAAACATTTTCCTGAAAGTGATTATGAACTTTAAGAACAACTGTTTGCTGTTTCAGACTAGTGAGAAAAAAAAAACGTTTATTGCACTTTATCTTTTTGCGTCTGTAGATTTCAGTTACAATACATATCTTTAAAGAGTTTTTTCTCCACTTCAGCAGCACGTACATACACCAAAACTTAGAGTTTTATTCTTCTCTATATTCTGAAGGTTTTTATAGAAGGGGTTGTTCATAAATCATTCACACTTATTTGTAGAACATTTTATACCTAAAAACATGATAAAAAAGCAAAACTTTAAAGATTGTGAGTTTTTATCTCCACTTCAGCAGGACTTACATACACCAAAACTTAGAGTTTTAGTCCACTCTATATTCTGAAGGTTTTTATAGAAAGGTTTGTTCATAAATCATTCACACTTATTTGTAGAACATTTTATTCCTAAAAACATGGTGAAAATGCATATTTTCAAAGGTGGTGAATTTGTTTCTCCACTTCAGCAGCACTTACAAACACCAAAACTTAGAGCTTTATTCATATCTATATTCTGATAGTTTTTACTGATGGGTTTGTTCATATATCATTCACATGGTTTTGTTGTTGCACTTCTTATCTATTTATCTATCTATAGATTTAAATTATATATCTTTAAAGGGCGTTTTCTCAAAATGAATTTGTTTCTCCACTTTAGCAGCACTTACATACACCAAAACGTTTTATTCCTTTCTATATTCTGAAGGTTTTTACTGAAGCGTTTGTTCATAAATCATTGACACTTATTTGTAGAACATTTTATTCCTAAAAACATGGTGAAAATGCATATCTTCAAAGGTGGTGAGTTTGTTTCTCCACTTCAGCAGAACTTAGTTTTATTCATATCAATGTTCTGAAGACTTTTACTGAGCAGTTTGTACATATATCATTCACATGGTTTTATTATTGCATTTATTATTGCACTTTATCTGTTTTCTCAAAATGAGTTTGTTTCTCCAATTCAGCAGCACTTACATTAACCAAAACTTAGAGTTTTATTCCTCTGTATGTTCTGATTTTTTTACTGAGGGGATTGTTCATATATCATTCACACTGATTCATATAACATTTTATTCCTAAAATTTTTTCTGTCTTTTGACAATATTTTTTAATTTATGAAGTGATAAAAAGAGAAATCCAAAATCCCTACAGTAAAAACCTTTAATTCTAACATGTCAACAAAATCAAACAAGAATTTTGAGCCTGGCTTTATCCAGTGTTCAGATTAATGTTTTGGAAATGTGTGCAAATTAGTGTAAGTGTAATTAGAAAATGCCTTATTTGCCTTATTTAAATATAACATTTAAGAAAACTTGTAATACAAATCATGTTTGCAGTTGTTAATGTAATCATTTAACTGAGAAAGTATGTTGAAATCTATTTGTTAGGTGCTTTTTTCCTTGTACATGTAGTGTTGTGTTTTAAGATAAAATGTATTGGCGTGTGTGTTTAAGGTGATCTGAAGAACCCGAGCTACTCCATTCCTCGTGGAACCATCACAGCTGTCATCTTCACCTTTATCATCTACATCCTACTGAGTTTGCTGATCTCCTGCACCTGTGACCGGTAACACACACACACACACGCACACAGAATAGAATGAAGTCAACAGATGAAATAATGAAAGTGAAAGTAAGACTGTTGAAACCTTGGGAAGTTTTGGGCAAAAACTGACGTGTATTACACAGACTTAAACGGCTCTGAAAGCTGGATTGTGTGTGTGTGTAAAAGCAAGCAGAAGTGTGATTGAGATCACATGACATTCCTGGCATTTCGAAACAGAAAGAATTCAGACTGCATGCAGTTAAATTCAGTTGAACACAATTCAGTTTGAATGCTCATGTCTGTAGCTTGTAAGGCATGTCAGCTTTTTTTTTTACTTGCATGATCTTTTTTTTGTCGTAATTAGGGATGTGGCCTCATGATGGCTGGATCACATGTGCCTCACATGATGTGCATGAGGAAAGAGTGTGTGAGTGTCTGTGTGTTTGAGTGAATGTGTATGAGAACTTGAGGTTTATGGAAAGAAAGATTCTTCTGTTAAATGACAGAGAAAGATATGAAATCGTCTTAAGTCTGATCTGATGTCCAGCTAAATTTCTGTCTACTCTGCTTTTAAATCAGTGTTATTTAAGTATCGTCATACTATTATAGGTTTTTTAAATGTTTTTATTTTTATTGAATTAGTTTGTATTTTCTGTTTTTATTTCAGTTTGTTAACATTATTATTATTATTATTATTATTAATATTTTTTAAAAATACGTTTATATATTGTATTTTGGTACAAGTTAAACATAAATATTATCTTTAAATACATTTTATTTAACATTTTATTTCAAGTAACGAAAAAAGTTGTCTTTATGTTTTATGTCCCCGATTTAAATGCAGTTTTTACTCCTAAAACTTGCTAAAATTTACTAATATAGTTTTCGTATTTAATATTTTGAAGTAGCTTTATTTTATTTTAATAAATTAATTTAATTGGTTTATTTTACATTTTCATTTGTTGGCATTTTAGTAATTGTGTGTTTTTGTCATTTAAGTGTTTTTATATTAGATATTATATGTTCATATCTAGTTTTATGTCTATTATTTTCAAATTTTTATTTAAATTTAGTTTATTTTTAGCACGTTAAGTTAAACTAAATGCAAATGAGAAATGTTGTTATTCCAGCTAGATGAAATTTTAATAAGTTTAGTTTTTTGAAATATATTTTATTTATTGTTTATTTTATTTCAAATTATTTCAAATAATCTTTGTTTTAATTTTAGTTAACAATGATAACCTTGATTTAAGTGCAGCTTTCCATCCTAAAATTTACTGCAAGGAACACCAGGAAGTTTGAAAAAGTGGCTGTTTAATGTCTGTAAATCATCACATACAGGCCTAAAACGTGATTTTTAAGTGAGACCCCTGAAGCGATTCAATCAATCTTGTCTGTAATTATTAATTTTGAAAAGCAGACTTTATATGTTCTGAATAAGAGAGAGAAAGAGATGGTTTAGGGTTTGATTAGAGGAATTAAATTACATCAGCATTAGAGATTAAAAATCCTTTTTTTGTTATTATTAAAGCCATCAATCAGCTTCCCATCACTGTCATTCAAAAATGCTGAACGCTGGTCGCCGTGGAGACCCTCTGCCCGTCGCCATGACAACAGAGGAGGCGGGTGGTCCTACATTAAGGATTAATTCACCTAATCAAGTGAAAGTAAGACTATTTGTGTCAGTGGAGCTAAAATGCAGCGCTTTGAGTGACCAGCAGATGGCAGTACGACACTAAAACGCCCACAAACACACATAAGGTGCTTATAATGAAAATAAGAGAGCTGATGCTTTCGTGTGTTAAGAATTGCAGGAGAAATATTGAGAAATATTTTTAAAGGTCACATCTGGAGAAGTCAAATTGTTCTTGATCTTTTAAAATAAAAGAGTTCACTGCACAATGAAAACGTACTGTAAGTTGCAAAACGTCCTACGCACAGGAAGAAAAATGCTTTTATTGAAATTAAGCAGCAGAAATGACTCATTCTGAATCTTTTGAACGACTCTGACGTAAGATGAGCATCACAACAGCCGTGTAAATGTGTTGTACTTAAAAAAAAAAAAGTAAACTGCAACTTTTTATCTCGAAATTATTTTCACACAATTCTGAGTTTATATCTCAGCTTTTTTGTGTGTTCTTGTGGAATTGCAAGATTGAAACACAGAATTATAAACAAGTATGGCTTGTAAGATCAAAAAATTGCAATTGCAAAAAAAAAAAAAGGCCAGATTTGTGAGATAAAAATGTTAATTTTTTTTTTTTATTCAGAAGTGATTTAGACTTTTTCCTTGCAATTATGTGAAGGAGTCAGAATTGTGAGCTATAAACTTACATTTTTTTTTTTTTCATGGCGGAAATAAATCCAAATTTTTTTCCCTCTCAGTTTTGGGAAAAAGTCAGAATTGCGGGATATAAAAGTCATAATTACATTTAATTTTTAATTAGATGGCAGGAACAATTCTGAATTTTTCTCGCAATTTTGAAAAAAAAAATCCTCTCGATTTAGAGAAAAAATATCCGAATTGTGAGATCGAAATTTGCAATTCTGAAAAGTATGGTTTGTAAGATAAAAAGTTGCAATTACAAAAAAAAACCCCAACAAATAAAAATAATTTTTTATTTGATGGCAGGAATAATTCAGAATTTTTTTCCTGAATTTTGAGAGATAAACTCTCAATTTTGAGAAAAAAAGTCAGAATTGTGAGACATAAAAGTCATAATTACCTTTAATTTTTTATTTGTTGGCAGCAACAATTCAGACTTTTTTCACAATTTTGAGAAAAAGAGTCTGAATTTTGAGATATAAACTCTCAATTTTGAGAAGAAAAGTCAGAATTGTGAGCTATAAATTTGCAAATGTAAGAAAAAAAAACTTCATTGTTTTATTTTTTATTCCATGGTGGAAACAAATCAGATTTTACCCTCACAATTTTAAGAAAAAAGTCAGAATTGTGAAATATAAAAGCAGCAATTACCTTTAATTTTTTTCTTTTTTATTTGGTGGCAGCAAGAATTCAGACTTTTTTCTCACAATTTTGAGAAAAAAAGTCAGAGTTTTGAGATATAATCTTGCAATCATGAGGGGAAAAAGTCAGAATGTTGAGATAAAAATATATTTTTTATTCTGTGGCTGTAATAAACTGCCATATTTGTGTGATCAGAAACAAAACCACAACTTGTCAGTGTTGCTCTTTTACGTTCAGAACCAATCAGAGCAGAGCTCATTTGCATACAGAACGACATGTAGAGTGACTCTTAAAGGCACAGTAGCAGAAACAACCTTTTGTATTACAGTAAATAGCCTGTTGGTCATGATGATGATGATGATGATGATGACGATAAATGACTCAGCACTGATTGGAAACCAGTTGCTGAAGCCAAACGTGGTGTGTTTGATGGAAAGAGAAACCCATAGTGAATTAAAATGTGTGTGTGTGTGTGTGTGTGTGTTTGTCCAGGACTGTCAGTCAGTTGTAGTGTGTGTTCATTTTGTTCATTCAGTGTTTAATTGTATTAGTTTAAATCTGTCATTTGTCTTTTGTGGCAGCGCGGTGAGAGAGAAACCCCTGAGCGTCTGTCCGTCTGTCAGTGTTTGTGAGTCGTGTTTCATCTGTTTCTTCTTCTGTTGTGTATCTCACGACTGCAGATGATCAACTTTCACCTCTCGTTCTCATTGTTTATCAGTCTTGATCTCATCTATAAAGGCAGATGCCATTTGTACTTTAGTTAGTCACATAAAAGAGCATTCGAAAGTAAAATAAGCTCACCAAAGCTGCATTTGTTTGATCAAAAATACAGTAAAAATACTGATATATTTTTAGAATGTAAACAGCTGTTTTCTGTGTGAATATCTGTTGAAATATAATTTGTTTCTGAGATCAAAGCTTAATTTTTTTAGCATAATTATATATATTATATATATAATTTAAAAAGGTCTTTTTTAATTTAATGTATTTTTATTACTTCCTTGGTTAAGTTATTTTACAGCTTGTATATAATATAAAAACATTTCTGTTTTTTTATAGCTTATTGCATATGTTATGATTAAGGCGCAATGTTATAATTAAACTATAATTTAATGACAATAATCTAATAATCTTTTTGTTGTCAGATACAAAACATTTAAAAAAAAAAAAAAAAACTTTAACATTTTTTAAACTAAAGCCACTAATTTCTAAGTTTAATTTTTAATAAAATTGAATTTTATTTATTTTTATTAGTTTGTGTGTTTTTGTTTTATTTTGATTAGTTTTATTTTAATATGTCTATATATTTTTTAATTAATTTTCATTTCAGTTTTAGTTGTTCTAGTAAAAGTTTAAACTAAATGAAAAATTATTTCATTTAATGACAATAATCTAATAATATTTTTATTGTCAGATATGGTACATTTTTTTTACATTTTAAAAATGTTTAAACCAAAGCCACTAATTTTAAGTTTAATATTCATCAGAAAGATCTGAATGTGTAATAATTTTTTTTTTTTAATTAATTTATTTTTTTTTATTCATTTGTTGTATTTTTTTTATTTTAGTAAAAGTTTTAGTAATTTTATTATGTTTTTGTTTTGTTATTTTGATTAGATTTTTTTTTAAATATATCTATATATATTTTAATTTATTTCATTTTAGTTTTAGTTGTTTTAGTAAAAATGTAAACGTAAAAATGTAAATGTAAAATTTAATGACAATAATCTAATTATATTTGTTTTCAGATACAGTAATTTTTTTATTATTTATTTTATTTTATACATATATAAATAATTAAAAATTAATTTTTATTTCAGTTTTAGTTGTTTTAATAAATTCAAAATAAAATATTTAATAAAAAAAGTTTTAGTAATGTTATTGTGTGTTTTTATTTTGTTTGTATTATTTTTATATTTTATTTTATTTCAATTAACAATTATTTTATTTTAGTTTTTTTTTTACGTTTTTAGTTTTAGTTAACTATAATAACCCTGGTTGATGTTCGTGATGTTCGGTTTGCCTTTTTGTGTTTATTGTGAATAAATAATTATTTTTTGGATAAATGCATGTTGAGTTTGTTTAATGACAATAAGTTTTATTTCTGAAAGATCAAGAAAACTCCCTTTAAATTGAACGTTTTGAAAAAGATGTTTAGGTGTTAACAGGCGTTTTTCTTCAGTCTACTGTATAAGACAGTGCTGTTTTGAGGAGGGATGGAGTGCTAGAGACGGAGGGACGTGAGCGGGGCTTGTTAGCTATCGATCGTTTTTAATGATCCTGCTCTCTCGTCTCAGAGGAGCGTTTAACTCAAGAGCCGCGTCTCTCACTCTGGCCTGCCGTTCACACGCTCGCTGGAGGTCACAGATCCTTTATTCTGGTCGTTCGGAGCGCCGGATGACCCAATGTTATTGATGGACGCCTCACCTGACCGTAGCATTGAATATGTCACAAACGCCTACAAACGAGTCTGCTTTAGTAAGAATGCGTGATTAACTAATGTTACCGCTGTTGTCTTTATTCCTATTGGTTGTGGACGTATCACATGACTGCTCAGCTCATTTGCATAAAGTTGAAATAATCTCATCTTTATTGCTCTCTGGACACGCCCATATTACATTATTAATGACACACTGAAGATGATTGGCTTCAGTAGGGCTGCAGTTGCTAAATGTTAAAGTTGTTAATGAGAGTGATACAAACTCATTTTTGCACATTAATTAATTAATGAAGAAGATAATTGACTAGTGTTTTTTTAGTAGTTTTGTTGATATACTGTTAATTTTTTAATATATATATATATATATATATAATTTTTTTTTTTTTGTTGAATTTTCTGGTTTATATATATTGTTTTAATTTTAACATTGTCCAAAATGTCAAAGTACAAAAACAAATTTCAAAAATTTGGCTTAATTGTTTTTTTTTTTGTACAAATCTTTATTTTATTTTATTTTATTTTATTTTATTTTATTTTATTTTATTTTATTTTATTTTATTTTATTTGTTGTTTTTTATTTTTATTGTTTTTTATTTTTATTGGTTATTTAGACATGCATTTAAAAAGAATCATGGCTGCTTTTCATTTGTTTGTTTTTTTGTTTTTTTTTGTACTAAAAAATAATTTTATAGTATGTGTTTTAATTTTAGAATTGTCCAAAAAAATCTCAAAGTACAAAAAACTTAATTTTCTTTGTACAAATTTTGGGTGTTGTCTATTTTTAGGGGTGATTTAGACAATTTTATTTTATTTTATTTTATTCTATAGTTGTCTTTTTATGGGTGACCATTCTTTTTGATTTAGACTTTAATTAATTTAATTTAATTTAATTTAATTTAATTTATTGTCTGTTGTCTATTTTTATGGGTGATTCAGACATTTATTTTATTTTTTTATTTTATTGCTGTTGTCTATTTTTATGGGTAACAACAAAATTTTATTTATTTTATTTTATTTTATTTTATTTTATTTCATTTGCTGTTGTCTATTTTATGTGTGATTTAGACATTTATTTTATTTAATTTTATTTATTTTATTGCTGTTGTATATTTTTATGGGTGACAACAAAAGTAATATATTTTTTCATTTAAACATTTTTTATTTTATTTTATTGGCTGTTGTCTATTTTTATGGGTGATTTAGACATTAATTTTATTTCACTGTATTTATTTTATTGCTGCTGTCTATTTTTATGGGTTTATTATTTTTTTATTTAAACATTTATTTTATTTATTTTATTTTATTTTATTGGCTGTTTGTTTTCATGGGTGATTTAAACATTAATTTAACATTCTTTTTTGTTCTGGTCTGTAAACATACAGTCTGTAGTAATTTATCCTGCGTGTGTTCAGCACGTTAAAAGTGAGTTTTTGTTTTCCTAACTTTGTCTCTCTTAACTCACCTGCTGCTGTAAACTAGTTCTGCAGCGATTACCAGTTGTATTGTGCTGAACTGGTTTATGAGTGGTGTCTCTTATTTTGTGTCTTTCCAGCCATCAGAAGTCATTTCATTCGTGCCGTTCGGCCCATTAATGTTTGCGCGTCTCCGATCGATAGCGAGGAAGAGAATGACGTGTCTGTCTCTCTTTCTCTGCTTTTCTAATAGTTGTGTTTGTTTGCAGCTGTCAGTATTTACATTCATTCGGTTCCCGTCAGCAGAATTAATACCTAATAAAAGATACGGAGCGCACGGATGGACGGACGATTGACATTTTCTATTCGGTACGGACTTGTTAACTGGCGTCTTTAGTCTGTACGTGTGTGAGAGACAGAGATGGAATAATTGTGTGTTCAGATGTGCAGTGGGTCTGTATAATACTTAATAGAGCTGCGATGATGCCTATTAAAGCCGCTGGAGCCGAACAAACACGTGAGAAGAGTCTCAACCACACAAAACGGCAACCTGTTGTTTGATTCTGGAGATATTTAGTACATTTGGCAATGCAGTTAAACTCAGTGGGGTCCAAAATACAATTTTTTTTTTGTTATGTTTAAAAAATTATTTTATTTAAATATTTTAATCTTATTTAAATTAAGTTTTGACTTTTGAAGTTTTAAAATCTTGGAAGATTTTAAAGTCATTCAGTTTATAGTCTAAACAGATCAGTGTTTTATTATTTATGTACTATTACAGTATTTTGAATTTTTTAAGTACCTTGTATTTTTATAGAATTTGTCTATTTGTCTGTTGTCTATTTTTATGGGTGACAATTCTTTTTGATTTAGACATTAATTTAATTGAATTTAATTTATTTTATTGGCTGTTGTCTATTTTTATGGGTGATTCAGGCATTAATTTAAGTTTATTTAAGTTTATTTATTTTATTGCTGCTGTCTATTTTTATGGGTGGCAACAAAAATGTATTTTTTGATTTAAACGTTTATTTTATTTTATTTTATTGGCTGTTTTCTATTTTAATGGGTGATTTAGACATTAATTTAATTTAATTTATTTTATTGCTGTTGTCGTTTTTTTTATGGGTGACAACAAAAACAGTATTTTTTTTTATTTAAACATTTTTTATTTTATTTTAATTTATTTTTTATTTTATTTTATTGGCTGTTGTCTATTTTTATGGGTGATTTAGACATTAATTTAATTTTATTTTTTTTATTGCTGTTGTCTATTTTTATGGGTGACAACAAAAACAATATTTTTTTTATTTAAACATTTTATGTTATTTTATTTTATTGGCTGTTTTTAGGGCTTGTTTAGACATTTTTTTTTTCTGGTCTGTAAACATACAGTCATACTGTAGAATTCAGTTTTAATTTTAGTTTTTTTTGTGCTTTTTCATTATTATTATTATTATTATTATTATTATTATTATTATTATTATTATTATTATTATTTTCTGGTGTTTTTTGGTTTTAAGTGATTTTTATTATTTCAGCTCATTTATTTAGATGTTCATTAAACATGAATTTCTATTTTTTTTATTATATTCCTGTTTTTTTCAATTAAATGTTCAAAAAAAATTATATTTTATTTAAATATTTGAATGTTATTTAAATTAAGTTTTGACTTTAAAGTTTTAAAATGTCATTCAGTTTATAGTCTAAACAGATCCGTGTTTTATTATTTATGTGCTATCACAGTATTTTTAATTTTTTCAAATTATTTATTTATTTATTTTTATCATTATATTCCTGTGTTTTTCCATTTTAAGTGTTTTTTTGTTATTATTATTTTAGCCCATTTTTTTAGTTATTCATTAAACGTTCATGTCAATAAACATATTTATTGTCATTTATTAATTTAAGTTTTATCTAAAATTAATAATAATATTAATGAATTAATTTATAATAATTTTATTTTACTTTTATTTCAGTTACTGGAAATGTTTTAGTCGTTTTAGTTTACCATGTAATAATTATATTTTTATTTTATTTTATTTTATTTCTCTTTTAGTTGGTTTTATTAACCATATTAACACTGAAATAGATAGCATGTTTAAAACAAAACTTTATTTGTAATATTTTTATCTTATTTAAATCAATTTTTGGGAGATTTCTATGCATTTAAATTTAGTTTAAATTTTAGTAATTTTAGCAATTAAACTTAAACTTATTTACTTCCGTTAGTTGCCCAGGTTTTTTTTTTTTTTTTTTTTTTTTTTGTTAATATATAAAAGTTAATATATAAATTTTTTTTTTTGTTTGTTTGTTTTTTTTTTTTTTTTTTAAATCTTAATTTTTAACACGTTTTAGCATGTTTATACCATGTTTTGTTATAGTAGATAAATATTTTAGCAGATAAATATATCATATGAAAACTTTAGAGCAAACAGAGTCATAAATGTTTGTGTCAGAAGATGAATAATAATAATATATTTGTTCAGTATCATGTTACCGGTGTGAATCTGAAATGTGGCTGTTTTGTCTGTTTTGTCTGTTTTGTGTCCAGGATCCTCCTGCAGCAGGATTACGGTTTCCTCACAGACATCAACGTGTGGCATCCGTTCGTGACGATCGGCGTTTATTCCTCCACGCTCTCGGCTGCCATGAGTAACCTGATCGGAGCGTCCAGAATCCTCTACGCTCTGGCCCGGGACGACCTGTTCGGTGAGGCGACGCAGACGCACGCAAACGCTCGTAATCGTCTCGTCTGTCAGTCAAAACGACACACGCCATTATGTCACTTATAAACCGCCGTGTTCTCGTTAATCATAACCTTATTGAAGTTTCCTCACCCCCTAATGAGACCTAATGACAGATTTACATAAACATTTGTAAACTCTGATGGGAGTTTGGAGGAGCTGCCTGTTTGAGTGAATCAAATGGAAAAATATAAAGAAGAAATTATAACATTTAATTTATGTGTAAATAATAAAATATACTAAATTATATGTACATTATAAAATATAAACTATTGAAGGAAAAAAAAACATTGAGGATTTTGTATTTTATTCATGACATTTCAACACGTTTAACCACCAAACTCGTATTACCGTAATGCAAAAATAAATAAATAAATAAAATAAAATATAGATTCTGCATATTTTTATTATTATTATTATTATTATTGTTTATATATATATATATTTTTTTTTTTCAACAATGTTTTATTAGGTTGTACTCTTGATTTTTATCATATAATAATAGTAATAATAATAATTATTATTATTATTATTATTATTATTGAAAATAAATTATAATGTAATTAATGCAATTGTAAAGTATTGGAAAAAAACATTGGGGATTTTGTATTTTATTCATGACGTTTCTAACACATTTAACCTCCAAACTCTTATTACAGTTATGAAAAAAATTCTGATTATTATTATTATTATTATTATTATTATTAAATTGTAAATAAATACATTTAAACAATGTTTTTAAACAATGATAGCCTTATTAGATGGTACTCTTGATTTTTATATTATTATTATTATTATTATTATTATTATTATTATTATTAAAATAATAAATAATAATTTAATTAATAAAATTAAAATATACTGAACTATAAGTACATTATAGATATAATATTTAATATTTAATTTATATAAATAATATTAATATTCTTAAATTAATATAAATAAATAATAATTTGATATCTAATATTTATATTAATAAAATATAAATAAAATATATATTTTGCTTATTATATTATATTATTATTATTATTATTATTATTATTATTACATTTCAACATATTTAACCTTATATATATATATATATATATATATAATTATGATTATTATTATTATTAAAATAATAAATAATAATTTAACTAATTAATAATAATTAATTAATTAATACAATTATTAAAATATACTAAATTATATGTAAATTATACAGTGTAAATTACTGACAACATTAGGAAAAACAGTTTGTATTTTCTTCATGACATTTCAACACATTTAACCCAAATTCTAATTACAGTTCTGCAAAAAAGCTTATAATGATAATAATAATAATTATAACAATAAAAAAACAATAAAAATAATAACTTTATTATTGTTATTATTATTATAAAAATTTATCATAAATACATTTATTGCAATTATGATCATTATTATAAATGAATAAATAAATAAATAAATAAATAAATAAAAACTAATTTTAAACATCAATTTAATATTATGAGATTCACATTATGAGGTTTACATTTTTTGTCTGAAAGCATGTGGTTTAGTACTTTGTGTGTGTGTGTGTGTGTGTGTGTGTGTGTGTGTTTGTGTGTGTTCAGCATGTTAATTTGAGTTTGGATGGATGAATGTTCTCAGGATGAATATGTGGATGTGCGAGTGATTGATTGTCCTGCTGTCGTGGGTTTGTTCACCTTCAGCTGTTGATCTGCTGATCGCTGTTGTTTGATGTGGAAATATGAGTTGAGATCATATGGGATCATTCTCTCGTCTCCTCTCTGTCTCTCAGGACGTTTTCTGTCTCCAGCCAAACACACGTCTGCCAGCGGGAACCCCTGGGTGTCTGTCCTGATCTCCTGGTTCCTCGTGCAGGTGACTCTTTCAGATGAGTTTAGGAATAACAGGAGTGATTGTCAATCAGCTCACGTCTATGAATATGGATATTTTCTGTCTTTGTACTATGAGTTTTAGTTTTAAACATGCCCCTCCCACATTTATATTTGCCCATATATAGAATGCCCCACCCACACTCAACATGCCCCTCCCACACGGAGACCCACATTTTAAATTTCCCCACCCGCATTCAAAATCTCTTTTAAAATAAAAAAAAATTGAAAATTAAAAAAATAAAAATTTGATTAAAAAAAATTAACATTGACAAATTAGGTGAAAATATTGAATTAATTAATAATTAATATACCTATTATTATTATTATTATTATTATTATTATTAGTAATAATAATAAATTTAAATTATTTTAAATAAATAAATGCATAAATAAATAAATAATAGAAATAATATATCTTACATAAATATCTAAAATTATATTAAACTAATAAAAATGAGATTTAAATAAAAAAATTAAAGGTTTAAAATTAAAAAATTATATAAAAATGAGAGAATTTTAAAATTATTTAAATTAAAATGTTAAATTACGTAATTTTTAAATTAATTAGAATTTAAATAGTTTGAAATAAATAAATGCATAAATAATAATTTAAATTATTTTAAATAAATAAATGCATAAAATAATAAATAATAGAAATAATATACATAAATATATAAAATTATATTAAACTAATAAAAATGTGATTTAAATAAAGAAATTAAAGGTTTAAAACGTAAAAATTATTACATAAAAATGAGAGAAATAAATGCATAAATAAATAAATAATATGAATAATATACAGAAATATATCAAATTATATTAAACTAATAAAAATTAGATTTAAATAAAAAAAATTAAAGGTTTAAAATGTTAAAATTATTACATAAAAATGATAGAATTTTAAAAGTATTTAAATTAAAACAAAATGTGAAATTATGTAAAAATAAATAAATTATAGTTTAAATTATTTTAAATAAATAAATAAATAAAGCAGACTACAGTACTATACTGAGGAAAAAAAACCTTAATATAACTAATGTCAGACCCATACTGGAACTTAATAGAAACTAAATATTTTGCACATATTTGACATCCAAATAATATTTTCCTTAATTTTTCTTTTGTGAAAAACATCCTTAAATGAGGACGATAATAGTTGAGGATCTTTGGCTTCCAGTAGATTGAAACTCCTGCTCTACATTACAGTGTGAAAGCTGCCATATGCTTCTCATTTCTTTGCTAAATTAGCATATTCATAATCTCATTAGCATGTTCATACCCTGTTATTGCAAAGTTTGTAATTTTCTCACACATTTCCTTTTCATCAAACAGAAACTCGCCCCACCTTCCTGTTTCTCTCTCTCTCTCTCTCTCGTTCTCTCTCTGTCACGGAGTCGTTGGTCTCTGATTGGTTTAAAGGTTCTTTGACTCCCAGAATACTTTGTGATTATGAGGGAGCTGCTGCCATTAGACTCGAAGAGCAAGATGACACGACCTGGAACAGAAAACACACACACACACACACACGCTGGTGACCTGTGCTCGCGCGCGAATGCTTTGTCACACTGTCTGATCTGCACTATTAAACTTGCGATAACCTCCATTAGCGTTTCGCACACACAGAAAAGAGCCGCATCTCTCATCAACGTCTCATTCAGTCGTGATGAAACACGTTTGACTCAGAAAATGATAGTAAATTTCACTAATAATTACAAGTTAACAGCAAGGAACTATGGAGGCCTGTTTCTGCTACGGAATTAAAATTTTAAAAAAAAATCGCGACTTTTTATTTCAATTCTGAATTTCTTTCTCACAATTTTTTGGTTCCATCATGGAATCAAAAATAAAAAAGGTAATTGCAACTTTTTATCTTACAATTATGAGAGGACAAAATAAAATATAATCTCAAAATTCTGACTTTCTTTGTCGCAATTCCATTTAAGTGTCACGATTCTAACTTTTTTCTCTCTCATCAAACAAATAAAAAAGAATACTTAAAAAATATAAAAATCTATAAATTCAAAATATTAATAACATTTACTTTGCTACTAATACTATTATAGTATTTATTAATCTATATATAAAATACGTTAATAAAGTTTTATTTTTTATAATTTTTCTATTTTCATACTAATTTTAGTTTGAGCATAAAATGTAAAAAAATAAAAAAAAAAAAAAAAAAAAAAAAACAAAAACAGTTTGCTTGTACCGTAATCTCCTTCCCATCATCCTTCTGTTGCTTTTTCTTTATTATTAGTTTTTTAAAGAATTTTTTTTTTTAAGTTAATGTAAATTGTGTTGTTTGGAATTGAATTTGAAAAATATATTGATATATATGATCGATGTAAAATTAAAAATTAGAATAACAAGGACTCTGACAAAAACTTTCTTTTATCGGCAAATCGGTTTTGAAAATGGCCGATACCGATAACCAAAAAAAAGCTTAATATCTGTGCCGATAATCGGTCAACCTCAGATATTTTTATATATTTTATCTTTTAGATAAAAAAAAAATATATGTATTTAAATTTTTAAATTTGTATATTTTCAATTTTAAGTGTAATTTTAGTTTGTGTCATTTACATGCTATTATAGTATTTATTAATATTTTTAATTGCCTATATTATTTATTACTGATACTATTATGATATTTATGAGTATTTCAAATTTACATATAACAATACATTAATAAACTTCTTTGAATTTGTTATTTTCAATATATAAAATATATTTTTAGGGGTCGACCGATATGTGTTTTTTCAGGGCCGATACCAGTAACGAATGTTACAGATCAAGTAGACCAATAACCGATAATTTAAACCATTATATGTCTGGTGTAAAAATAAGAATTAATGTCAAAATTAAGAATAACAAGGGCTCTGACAAAAACTAAAATGATTTTATCTACAAATCATTTTTGGAAATGACCGATACCGACCGATATGTGTTTTTCAGGGCCGATGTCCATACTGATTATTACAGATCAAAGTAGACCGATAACCGATATTTTGAACTGATATATATGTCTGTTGTATAAATAAAAATTTATGTCAAATTTAACTGTAACAAGGGCTCTGACAAAAACTTTTTTAAATTATTTTATCGGCAAATCCATTTTGGAAATTACCAAAAAAAAAAGCTTAATATATGCGCCGATAATAGGCCAGGATGATAATCAGTCGACCGATAACCGATTTTAATATATGAAATATATTTTTAGGGGTTGACCGATATGTGTTTTTCAGGGCTGATGCAGATACCAATTGTTACAGATCAAGTAGACCAATAACCGATATTTTGAACCGATATATATGTCTGGTGTAAAAATAAAAATTTATGTCAAAATTAAGAATAACAAGTGCTTTGACCAAAAATTTAATTATTTTATCTGCAAATCAGCTGTGGAAATTATAGATACCGATAAGCATAGAAATGCTTAATATCTGCACCGATAATTGACCAGGATGATAATTGGTCGACCCCCTAATATTTTAGAATTTAGATTAAAAAATATCTATTTTTATATTTTCAGTTTTTAATGTAATTTTAGTTTGTGTTATTTACATACCGTTATAGTATTTATTAATATTTGTAATTGCCTGTATTATTTACTACTGATACTATTATGGTATTTATTAACATGTCAAATTTATATATAATACTACAATAATAAATTTCTATTTTTATATTTTCTGTTTTCATAGTAATTTTAGTTTAAATAATAATTAAAAAATACAATGTGCTTGTACTGTAATCTCCTTCCCATCCTTGTTCCATCACTTTTTCATTATTATTTGTTTTTTAAAGAAATTAAAAAAAAAAATTGTTATTTGAAGTGTTCTTGATGTTTTTCATATTTTATTCAAGAAAGATATCATAAAGCATATAGCAAAATTATTACAACGTAAGCTAAACATTAAAATGAAAACTGAAAATATGTCAGTATTGTGATATAAACTTGAAGTTCTGGGAAAAAAGTATTATATATATATATATATTTTATTTATACATTTATAATGAGTGCCAATAATTTTATGTTTTTAATATTTCAGTGTTTTTTTTTGTTTGTTTGTTTTCTACGGTGTGATTTGCAAAAGCAAAAACTGTCTTTGCTTAAGGAACAGGTGAAACTCCCACAATGCAGTGTGTTTGGCGCTCATAAGCGGATGGTGACTCAGCAGATTAAAGCCGTGGAAGTTTTCCAGCCGCGGTCCTGACGTCCAAAGAGACAAGACGCTTTCAGAAAGCCTTTTTTTGTCAGAAATCCGTGCGCGTTTGCTGCGTCCGCCCCTGAATTTGGATGGAAACGCAGCCGCCGCGTTCTGCCTCATAAACGCACAATTTATCCTCAACACTTAAAGCGGTCTCGTGTTATATACGAGCGTCTTCAAAGAAGAGCACTCAATATGAGGCATAATGCTCAGCCAATATCTTAATAACACTCACTCTAAATTACAGCCATGCTCACACACACACTCACACACTCGTTAGACACCGCATGTGTGTGCGCTTTAATGAGAGAGGAATAAAATAAAGTGAAGCAAAGGCTCTGTTCCAAACCCTAAACCCTCAAAAGAGCATCACCCGTGTCCTTCCAAGACATGACGGTCCCACGATGCACTGCAGCATTCGATCAATACTGAAAGTACTGATGCATATACGTGAATCTAATAAATAATGGACTATTTTATGCAACATTTATGTGCAGTGTGTTTCTATGGTTGTTAGAGCATCCCAGCATTACCTGACGCAACAGTTGCTGCATTGAGCTTTTGTAATTTTAATTTAGGTTTTAGTAATTTGCATGTTTCATTATCCTTTACCATATCGTTATTACATTCGGTTTAAAAGATAATGTGAAAAATTTAAATTTACTGTGTGTATTATTTATATACTATTATAGTATTTATGGATCTTTTTAATGTATATTTATAAATAAATATAATATTTTGAGTTTTTATTATTTATAATATAAAAATATATATTTTAGAGGTCGATACCGATTATTAAAGATCAAGTAGACCGATAACCGATATTTTGAACCGATATATATGTCTGGTGTAAAAATTTAAATAAATGTCAAAATTAAGAATAACAAGGGCTCTGACAAAAACTCTTTAAATGCTTTTAAATTATTTTATCAGAAAATTAGTTGACCGATACGATAACCATAAAAATGCTTAATATCGGCACCGATAACCGGTCAGGCCAATGATCGGTTGACCCCTAATATTTGTATATATTTTATAATTTATATATACAAAAATATATATTTTTTTAGTTTTCAATATTTTTAATATTTTCACTTTTCAAAGTAATTTTTGTTTGATTATCTGTTATTCATGTACTATTATAGTGTTTATTAATATTTGTAATCAATAATGTTTTGAATGTGTAATTAAAATGAATATATTTGTTTTAATTTATAGTATTTTATTTTAGGTTTTCACTGTCATTTTTAACTCAAGTTTTAGTCCTTTTGTTTTTACGATATCTTTATTGTAGGAAACAAAATACAACATGAATAATTTATAAATTTTTTTAATGTATATTTTATGTTTTTATTTTTAGTTTTCATTGTCATTTTTGGTTTTTAAAAATTTACGTGCTTTTACCATCATATTTTTCTTTATTATATTACACGTATTGAGATATATCTATAGATATATAGATGGGTAGATATATATATATATATATGTGTGTATGTGTATATATACATATATATATGTATATATGTATATTATAAATAGATTTTAAAATGTATATTATTTTTTATTATATTTTATTTTATTTTATTTTTACCTTTTTTTTTATTTATTTTTTTAATTTTAGTATTTCATTTTTTTATCTTCAGTTTTCATTGTTATATATATGTACAAAAACAATAAAAGCTGAAGAAAAAAAATATTATAATAGAAAAAGATTTTAAAACTTTTAAGTCTTTTAGGTTTTTCTTCTTTTTATTTTCTTCTTTTTATTTTTTTTATATCATCTAATATTTTATTTTATTGGTTTTATTTTTAATTTTAAATTTATTTTATTTATAATATTAATTTAATTTATTTATAATATTAATTTGATTTCATTTAATTTAATATTTTAATTTACCGAAAACTGTTTCTAATAGTCGTTTCAAGGCGTCTCACAAGTGAAGTGTAGGTGAAAGTGTTGTTTCTTCATCTTCTACTCTTTCTCTCCTCAGCTGGTGTTGTTCTCCGGAAAGCTGAACACTATTGCGAGTATCGTCACCATCTTCTTCCTGCTGGTTTACGCCGCTGTGGATCTGGCCTGTCTGGCGCTGGAGTGGGCGTCCGCACCGAACTTCAGGTGACGCGCCCGTCTCACTGCTAAAATAATGAAATACATGCGTCCTAAATCCAAATCTGCTTTGCGCATCTAAATCCAAACTGACCACGTGCTGCCCTGTTGACTCGAGGTCAGAGGTCAAGGTTAAACGGCCCTGCTGTTCTCCACATGTTCTCTGATTGGCTGAGAGTGTGCTGGAGGCGGGGCTTGTGTCAGTTGTTTGTTGTTTGTTTGTTGTGTCTGCAGAGGCACGTTAGATTAAAAGCCATTTAGTGTTCACATCCCCGGAGACACGGCCGTGATTAGCATAGTTAATTTAGCCGAACCACTCCAGAGTTTATCGGCGACGTGGGAGAGCGCAGAGAGTGTGTGTGTTTGGATCTGAGGAAGGGAATTGTTCTGCCTGCAGTCACAGGAAACAGGCAAAAGAGAGCCGTGTGTGTTTTCTTTTGTGTTTTTACTCTTGTGACTTTGGGTTTGGTTTAGTGTGTGTGTGTGTGTGTGTGTGTGTGTGTTTGCTTCGCTGTTCTTCGAGCACAAAATTGTCCTCATAGGTTCCCTAAATCTGATCAAACTTTGCTTTGTTGACGTCCTTGAAGGTAAAAATGTTTCAGAAATAAAGTAAATCGTTTTTTTTAAGTTATCTTTTAGGAGTTGGGTTAGAGCTGACTTTTTATAAGTATAGGTCCCCATGACATTTATTTTATTTTTCAGAAATTCAGTTTTATTTTTTCTGTTTTTATTTTTCTTGATTGCGTTTTAATGTTTCGGTTAAATTGTAGTAATCAAAAAGCATTTTTAATTCATTGAAATCATAAAACTTATACAGTATAGCAACAAATGATTAAAAATATTACAGACATTAAATTTTTTTGGGCCCTATGAAATCAGTTTTCATCCATTTTATTTATTTATTAAAACCAAATTCCATTTTATTTATTTTTTTTCCATTTAAATTGTTCTGATTTCTGTTTTAATGGTTAAATTTCATTCAAAAGCATGTCTAATTAATTTAAGTCATGAAACTTATACCTTTTAAATAGTAAAAATATTTAGATTTTTAATGTGCTGTGAAATTATTATTTTTTTAAATTTATTTATTTATTTATTTATTTTACAAAATTAAGGTATTATTATTATTATTATTATTATTATTATTATTATTATTATTATTATTATTATTATTATTATTATTTATTAATTAATTAGTTTTAATATTTTATTTTATTTTATTTTATTTTATTTTTTATTTTTTTTCTGGATTTTGGATTTAAAATGGTTACATACAATTTTTGTAATAAAAAAGCATGTTTAATTAACTGAAATTATAAAACTTATATAACATAAAATATAACAACAAATTATTAAAAGAATAACAAAGATTACATTTTGTGGGCCCTATGAAATCCATTTTATTTTCTTTCTTTTTTTTTACAACATTTTCTCACTTTTACAACAGTTTTTTAAAAGATTTAAACATTTTAGGGCCATATATAATCAGTTTTTTTTTATTTAATAGAATATAATTTAATTAATTATTTTATTTATTTATTTTTACCAAATTCAGATTTAATTTTAGTAATTAAAAAGGAGATTTAATTAACTGAAATCATGAGTCTTATACCTTTTAAATATTAACAATTATTAGATTTTTAGCATGCTATAAAATTTTCTTTTTTTTTCTTTCCTTTCCTTTCCTTTTTTTTTTTTTTTTTTTTTTTTTTTTTACAAAATTCAGTTTTATTATTATTGATGTTGTTGTATAATATATTATTTACGTTAAATTTAAGTAGTCAGAAAGTATGTTTAATTAATTGAAATAAAGAATTTTAAACATTATTACAACAGTTTATTAAGAGAATAACAAAAATGAATTTTCTGTTTTAATGCTTAAATTAAATTTTAATAATCAAAAATGATAATTTGTTAAAATATTATGAAAATTATATTTTAGGGTCCTATGAAATCATATTTATTTAGTTAGTTGGTACTTAAGTGAGTACCTTTTTTTTTTTTTTTTTTTTTTTTTTTTTTTTAAATTTTTGGACTTTATTTTAATAGTTAAATTAAGTTTTTGTAAGCAAAAAGCTGATAATTTAATCTAATTTAATTAATCCTCCAGTATATAGTTAAAAATTAGATGTTTATGGCCTTATGAAAAAGGTTTTTTTGGCCACATTTCGTAAAAAAAAAATAAATAGGGCTTTATAAGTAACTAACTAGTAGTTCACTAACTACTGCTTCTCATCAGAGCAACTTGACAAACATGTTTATGCTCATTTAGAGCTGCTTCTGTATTAATTAAACTGTAGGGTGTTATATGAATACACACAATGATGTATTTATCGATTCATTGAACGTGTCTAAAGTATCAATGCAATACTGTGAGAAAATGAATCTCGTACACATCTGGTTTTGTGAAGGTCTGGTTATTCCGGTGCCAAACCTGCTTCCGCGTGTCTGGATTTCATCTGTTCCTGGTTTGATGTGATCCAGACTTCCAGATCTGCTAAGAATATCAGTTGTTTGATAACACAATGATCCTGATGTGTTTCTAACCCGTGTTTAACACAAACATATGCTGATATCTGAATATGGCGGTTCACTGTTGGAGGATAAAGGCTGATCTTTGGTTCCAGCGGTTTGGAGTCGGGCTGGATTTCAGACGATGTGGTTTGCGTTTTGGCCGCGTTCCCGTCTAAGCAGACGCAGAGGATTCTCAGTCCAAGAGATTTGTGTGTCCAGAATTAATGAGATGAAACTTTGGAGAAAAAATGAGAGCGAACGAAAGAAAACAAACTGACAGACGCTCATCAATCAAAATTAAGAGAGAAGAATAGAGAGGAGAAGAAAAGTGATGTCGCTTGGTGAACTACTCGTTTGTGAACTAGTTGTGCTTTTTCAGTCGTTTGAAAGCTCAATGTAATGTTTGTCTAAAATTAGGATGAGTTTGTTGGTTCATCAGATTTGTAGAAATGTGTCATTCCATCAGTGTCTCACCAATGGATGTGAATGGGTGCCGTCAGAATGAGAGTCCAAACAGCTGGTAAAAACATCACAATAATCCACAAGTGATCCACACCACTCCAGTCCATCAATTAACATCTTGAGAGGACAAAAGCTGAAACAAATCCATCAAGTTATTTTTAACTAAAATACGAGTCCATAATCCAGAATTACTTAAATACTTAAGCATTATTTTAACTTTTAATTTCATTTAATTTTAATTCAAGTTCAGCTATTACCATGAACATTTAATACGTAATTATTATTTTTAACACCTATTTCACCACTTAATTTAATATACTTAAAATTAAGTGTTAACAGTAAGTGAGTACTTAAGCAATAATTTTAACAGCTAAGTATTCATTTGACCACTGAATGTCACCACTTAATTTAAAATTGAATACTTAATATACTTAAAATTAAATGGAAAAATTAAGTGTTAAAATTAATTTTAACACTTTTGTAACAAGTAACACTTAAGTGACATTTAAGTATGTAACGTTAAGACGTTTTTAACCAAAAGTTAATAAAAGTTAAGAGTCCAACTCAAATACTAAATGCTTAAGTGTTAATTTTACTGAATTAAGAACTCTTAATTCACTTAATTTTAATGCTTATTTTAATCTACTTCAATACGTAATATTAATTTTAACACCTGTTTCACCACTTAATTTAATATACTTAAAATTAAGTGTTTACACTAAGTGTTAGAGTGAATACTTAGTACTTAAGCAATAATTTTAACACTTACGTAACAAGTACGTTTTAACGTTTAAGTAACATTTAAGTAACGTTAAGACGTTTTTAACTAAAATATGAGTCCATAATCCAAAATAACTTAAATACTAAATACTTAAGTATTAATTTTATTGTAATTATTAATTTTACAAAATCCATAATTACTTAAATACTTAAGCATTAATTAACTCTTAATTTCACTTCATTTTAATTCAAGTTCAACTGTTACCATGAATATTTAATACATAATTGTTATTTTTAACACCTATTTCACCACTTAATTTAAAATACTTTTAACACTTTTAACACTTAAGTAATGTAAATGTAAAAATTAAGTGCTAAAATGAATACTGAATAATTAAGCATTAATTTTAACACTTTTGTAACAAGTACGTTTTAAGTAACGTTAAGACGTTTTTAACTAAAATATGAGTCCATAATAACTTAAATACTAAATACTTAAGTGTTAATTTTAACTCTTAATTTTGCTTAATTTTAATGCTTAATTTAATCTACTCCAACTGTTAAAATGAATGTTTAATACGTAATTATTAATTTTAACACCTATTTGTATAACACTTTATTGTAATGCTTAATAGACTTAAAATTAAGCAATTATTTGAACACAGTTCCACCACTTAATATGCTTAAAATTAAGTGGTAAAATAAATACTTAATCTGTGATTTTAAAATGTAATTACTTAAATTCTATGTAAAATTAAATGTAAAAATTAAGTGTTAAAATTAATACTGAATAATTCATTTTAACATTTAAGTAAATAACGTTAAGTTAAGAGTTAATGTTAAGAGTCCATAGACCATTATTGCACGTCCTCCAGTGAAAAAGTGGTCTGGTCTGAATCAGAAGAGAAATTTGCACAGATCAAGCACCATTTATAAGCCAAAACAGGGTGGATTTTGATGTGAGAGACAACAGGAGATGGATTTTTCCCTGTAGTTATTATGGATCATGGACTCCATAAAACGTCTTTATGATGGATTTGTTTCAGCTTTTGTCTTCTGAAGATGTTAACTGATGGACTGGAGTGGTGTGGATTACTTGTGAAATATTGTGATGTTTTTATACTCTCATTCTGATGGCACCCATTCACATCCACTGGTGAGCAAGTGATGGAATGACACATTTCTCCAAATCTGGTGAACAAACAAACTCATCCTAAGCACATTTAGTCACATACACCTTTGCGTTTTTCGACTTTCTCATTAAAGCGCACAGCAGATTCTCATGTAGGCAGCCTGATGGATGCGGTGCTTTCGCCTGGAAAAGTTAGTCAATTTAATGAGTTTCACGTGTGACGCTGACGGTCTGTTATATTACACCTTCATGTCAGAAAACGAGTTGCTCCTCACGCTGTTAATTGGTTGATTGAAATGAGGAAAGCAATTAAACTGATTAATGGCCCCTTCAACTGATTCTACTGTCCTCTAATCAGATGCTGATTGAAACGCCAGCACCTCCGTGTGTGTGTGTGTGTGTGTGTGTGTGTGTGTGTGTGTGTGTCGCACGGTCATTTTGGCAGCGGGAAGTTTGCTTTTTGCTGACACGAGCAGGGTGACATCACTTGGATGTGGCGGGTGGCGGATTGAGAGCAGATCTGCTGGCTTTTAACATAATTGCTGCTGCTGCTCCGAGCGCCGCTGGAGGAGAGGAGGAGGAGGTGGAAGAAAGATGGAAGGAAAAGAGAAGAAAGACACGGGCCGGCTGAAACACACGCCAGTGAAATGGCAGATAAATGAAAAGAAAAAAGGAAATGAAAGGGGGAGTGTGAAAGAGACTGAGGGGGAAAACTGGAATGAGATTCTGAATGTGAAAAACAGGTGTGTGTGTGTGTGTGTGTGTTTCTGGGTGAATCGTGCAATGTCTGTCAGGACTGTGTCCAGGTCATTTTTCAGGCCAGATTTAAAAGAAAGAAATGAGAAATTGTATTTTGCATAAAGAAGGTTTAGCCATTTAGAGCCATTAAGTATTTCTGTATCGTGACATTATTTTCAGGACAATTAAACACATTCTTCACAAATTCTTGTTGCTGTAAAATATAAGATATAAATTTCATATAAGATATAAAAAATAAAATGCTAAAATAGATGTTTTAATATAGAAGAACATATAAAGATGCTGTCTTTTTTAAAATGTTTAATTAAAATAAATACTTCATACTTCAAAAGCAAACTATTGATTTTTACATTGAAGTAATAATTTCACCACTTCATTTAATATGTTCAATTTAGTCTCCTTCAACTGTTAAAATTAATATTTAATACTTAATTATTAATTTGAACACTTAAGTGTTAGTTGTAACACCTAATTTCACCACTTAATTTAATATACTTAAAATTTTAAAAAAGTGTTAAAGTGAATACGTGATACTTAAACATTAATTTAAGCACTTAAGTATTCATTTCCCCACTGAAATTAAATCTAAAAATTAAGTGGTAAAATGACTGCTTAATACTTAAGGTGTGATTTTTAAAATTTAATTTTAACACTTAATTTTAATCTTTAATGTACTAATGTACTAAATGAAATGTAAAATTAATAAGTGTTAAAATGACTACTTAATTTAAGGTATATTAAGTAGTGAAATTAAGTATTAAAATGAATACTTAAGTATTCAGTATTGAATAATGATAAAATTTAATTTTAATACCTAATAGACTTAAAATTAAAGGAAAAAAATAAGTGTTAAAATGAATAATAATAAAATAAAATAAAAATGTATTTTAACACTTAAGTACTTAAGTAACATTTAAGCGATTTAAGTCTTAATTTCAGCACTGAATTTCAAATGTAATACTTAATATACTTAAAATTAATTCTAAAAATGAAGTGGCAAAAAAATACTTAATACTTCAGCTGTGATTTTAACATGTAATTTCGACACTTAATTTTTAACATACTTGAATTTACATTAAATGTAAAAATTATGTGATAAAATGAATACTTAAGTGTTGAAAATAATGCTTAAATGGTAAATGTTAAAATTGAATACTTAACACTTAAGTATTGATTTTTAAAATTTAATTTTAATACCTAATAGACTTACAATTAAATGAAAAAATTAAGTATTAAATGAATACTTAATACTTAAGCATTCATTTTAACACGTAAGTTTTAACACTTAAGTACCATTTAAGTAAGTACACTTAAATAAAATTTAACACTTAATTTCACCACTTAATTTCAGATGTAATACTTAATATACTTAAAATTAAATCTAAACATTTAATGGTAAAATTAATACTTAATTGCCCGGGTTTCACAGACAGTGCTTAGACTAAGCTAGGATTAGGTCATAGTTCAACTAAAACATGTAAGTAATTTTTATAAACGTGCTTAGAAAAAAACATTACTGGTGTGCATCTTGAGACAACATCAGTCAGTACAAGTTTCTTTTAGTTGAAACAGCTCAGACTTACATTTTAGTCTAGGACTAGACTTAAGCCTTGTTTGTGAAACCAGGTAAGGTGTAATTTTAAAATTTAATTATAACACTTAATTTTAATTTAATTTTTAAATGCTGAAGTATTTATTTTAACACTTAAGTTATTCTAAAGTTATTTAACACTTATTATTCTTAATGTGCTTGGGATTAAGTACTAAAATAAAATCTCAATACTTAAGTATTGATTTTTTTAAAATTTGTTTTATATTTTAACACTTTATTTTAATACTTTATACATAAAATTAGGGGTTAGTAATGAATAATAAGTTCTTATGAATACTTAAGTATTTATTTTAACACTTAAGTAATTAATTTCACTACTTAAGTATTACCTTTCACCTTTAATATACTTAGTTATTATATAGTGGGCTTTTTTCAATACATACAATATATTTGCATTACAATTTGAGAGATTTTGAGAAAATGTTTTTCAAAATATTTTAAATAATAGCAAAATGCAAGAAAATCATAAAATAGTCTTCATTTGATTTATATCGTTATTGATTTCTTGTGGTTTAGCGGTGAAATGTGAGCAGGACGTGTTTTGCTAAGAATCTCTCATCTGTGTACTATTGTTTGGATGCACAGCTTCATTTAGTGCTGACCTCCATAAGAGCCATTAAACACACACACACATTGACCTCCAGAAGAGAAAAATCCATTAAAGACAAAGTCGTAATTGCCGTTATAATGACTCTCACAAACACACTCAAACACACACACAAATGCGCTCATTGTTATTTACACACACAAACGCACGGCTGAACCTTGACCCGTTTCCTCCTCGAGCGACATCTCTAAACGACTCGAGCTGCTAATGAAGCTGAAACGTGACAGACAGAGGCACAAGATGCTTTTAGAGACGCCGAGAGTCTCTGCTGTCTGTGTGTTTGACGCTGATGTAATTACACATCAAACACACACACATTACTTCACATTACAGACTATCTTTGTTTGGTGTGTGTGTGTGTGTAAGTACTAGAAGCAGCTCTTTAATATTGTAACTACATAATGACGAGCAACTGTTATAAATAATGGATTTTATAAATGTAAAATATAAAAAAATAATAAAAGTAACAATATTCATATTATATTCATATTTTCTATCTGTAATTTTTTTAATAACAAAAAGAATGAAATAATAATAATATCACTGTAAATAGTTTCAATGAAATAATAAATGTAATATTTTTTTATTTATATTTTTCAATAGTAAATTCAAAATTAAAAAGAGAAATGAATGCTTAATACTTAATGTGTGCTTTTAAAAATGTAATTTTAACACTTAATTGTAGTCCTTCGTTGCTAAAAATTAAATGTAAAAAGTTAACTGTCAAAGTTAATACTTGAGTATTTATTTTAACACTTAAGTATTAATTTTCATCTTAAGTATTAATCTTAATATACTTAAAATGAAATGTAAAATTAAAATTAAGTGGTGAAATGAATGCTTTGTACTTAATGTGTGCTTTTTAAAATGTAAATGTAAATAAAAAATTAACTGTTAAAATAAATACTTGAGTATTTATTTTAACACTTAAGTATTTTTTCCATCTTAAGCATTCATCTTAATATACTTAAAATTAAATGTTAAAATCAAGTGTTAAAATGAATCCTGAATACTTAACCATTAATTTGAACATTTAAGTTTGTAACATTTGACAGTTAAGTAATTTCACCACTGGATTTCACCACTTAAGTTTAAATGTAATACTTAATATACTTAAAATTAAATCTAAAATTAAAATTAAGTGGTAAAATGAATGCTTAATACTTAATGTGTGCTTTAAAAATATAATTTTAACACTTAATTTTAATCTTTAGTTACTTGAAGTTAAATGTAAAAAGTTAACTGTTAAAATGAATACTTGAGTATTCATTTTAACACTTAAGTAATAATTTTAATCTTAAGCTTTAATGTTAATATACTTCAAATTAAATGTAAAAATCAGGTATTAAAATGAATGCTGAATACTTAAACAAGAATTTGAACACTTAAGTATGTAACATTTAACAGTAAGTAATTTCACAACTTAATTTTAAATGTAATACTTAATATACTTAAAATTAAGTGGTAAAATGAATTTTTAATACTTAATGTGTGCTTTTAAAAATGCATTTTAACAATTAATTTTAATCCTTAGTTTCTTAAAATTAAATGTAAAAAATGAACTGTTAAAATGACTACCCAAGTATTTTTTAACACTTAAGTATTAATTTTCATCTTGGGTGTTAATCTTAATATACCTGAAGTTAAATGTAAAAAGTAAGGATTAGTAAAGAATAATGAATACTTATGAATACTTGCGTATTTATTTTAACACTTAAGTAATTAATTTACCAAATTGAGTGTTTTTTTTTTTTTTTCATTTTAAATACTTTCTCCTGTCCCATTTATTTTTTTCCCCATTCATTGGTTGATAATAATGTAATTGTAATAATAGTTTCAATGAAATAATAAAAGTAATATTTTTATTTATATTTTTGAATAATAAATAAAGTAAATAAAAAATAATATACAATACATAATGTGTAATATTCCTTTGGTGTTTGTGTATTTATTGATGTAAGGTGTGAATATTTACTACTGTAACTAGATAATGACTCGAGGAGCTTGTAAAAGTAGAAAGTGTTGTTTACATCACTTTTTCTACTTGTTTTTCCTCTTTTCGTCCTTTTGTTTGCTTGAATTTCACTCCATTTGTGCGACGCATCATGAGAGATGTGAAGAGCTGCTCACCAGAAGCCGTTTTTACATGCATTCATTGAGTAATTTCAGCTGCGTTGGACTATAATGGGCAAATTATACATCAATAATGGTTCAGTTCCGCTAATTAGTGCATTTCCCACATCTGTGATGCTCAGGCAGTGATTTTCAGTGTTGTACAGCAGTCACACAGCAAAATGCTCTCATGTCTCTGTCTGATCATTTGAGCGATGTCAGTATCAGCAAAACCTTAGAATGTACTATGAGTCATTTTATTTCACTGTATATCATTAGTTTGTTTGTTTTTGATGATTTATATTTTAATAACCATGTACTAATGGCTGTTTTTTTGGTAATGCAGTGAATTAATCACAATGTTTTTATTTATTTAAAAAAAAAAAAAAAGAAGAAGAATATGATTTTTTATAAGAATTAAATATATATTTTATTATTTACGTAAAATTGAAAAATAAAAAAATATAACATTATACCTATTTATACTTAAATATTTTAATATTTATACATTTAAATAAATAAATGTAAGTATTTATATAATAAATATTTATAAATGTAATTACAAGTATATAAAAGATTATACTTATTTATACTTAAATATTTAATTATTAATAAATTAAATATAAAAATATAAAAAATTATACCTATACTTATATATTTCATATTTAGAAATTTAATTATTAAAATATAAAAAATGATCATTATTTATAAATTTTTTTTATATTTACAAATTTAATCATAAAAATATAGAAAAGTATACTTATTTATACTTAAATATTTAATTTTTATAAACGTAATTATTAAAATATAAAAATATACTTATTTATACTTAAATATTTCATATTTATACATTGAAATATTTATATAATAAAATTATAAAAGATTATAATTATTTATACTTAAATATTTTTAGATTTATAAATTTAATTATAAAAATATATTAAAAATTATAATTTATATTTACATTTTTTAATATTTATATATTTAATCATAAAATTATAGACAACTATACTTATTTATACTTAAATATTTAATAATTAATAAATAATTAAAATATAAAAAATATACTTATACTTATTTATGCTTAAATATTGTAAGATTTATACATTTCATTAAAAATATGCTTATTTATACTTAAATATTTATTATTTATAAATGTAAATATTTATATAATAAACATTTATAAATTTAATTATAAAGATATAAAAGATTAAACTTATTTATACTTAAATATTTATATTTAATAATATAATTATAATAATAATATAATAATTTAATTATAAAAATATAACAAATATACTTATAGATTTAATATTTATAAACGTAATTATGAAAATATAAAAGATTATACTTATTTATACTTAGATATTTAAGATTTATAAATGTAATTATAAAAATATAAAAAAAATGATTGAATGATTGAATATTTTCATTTAAAATGTACGTAAAATAACAATAAACCCGGTCTCTGTCTGTCCTCAGGCCGACGTTCAGGTATTTCACGTGGCACACGTGTGTTCTGGGAATCATCGGCTGTGCCATCATGATGTTCCTGATCAACGCCATCTACGCGTCGGCCAGCATCGCCTTCATGCTGCTGCTGCTGCTGCTCATCCATTACCTGAGTCCCGTCAGCAGCTGGGGCTGCATCAGCCAGGCGCTCATCTTCCACCAGGTACGTGCAGAGAGCAGAGGGAGCGCTGACAAACAACACGAGCTCTCACAAGACACTTACAGCCTCTTCACTCTTCACTGACACAAACACTCAAAGAGTCACTGAAGTTCCTCCACTATCAGTGCATCAGTATTTTTGGGTCATGAACAGCAATCTGTGGCTCTGAGAATGAGTCATTTTAGTCATTTTACCATGTGCTTTTATCCTTTTTAATTCTGTAACCGTCGTGTGTTTCAGGTGCGTAAATACCTGCTGATGCTGGACGTCCGTAAGGATCACGTCAAGTTCTGGAGGCCTCAGGTGCTGCTGATGGTGTCCAACCCCAGGTGCAGCGTGGGATTGATCACGTTCGTCAACGACATCAAGAAGAGCGGCCTCTACGTGCTGGGACACGTGCAGCTCGGAGACCTGGGTAAAACTTACCGTTTATTTTATTTTTAATTATTTGTTTATTTTTAAATATGTTGTACTCATATTTTGTTCCTTTATTTTTATGGATTTTATTTTTTATTTATTTTATGCATTTTAGTCATTTATTTTTATGTTTTTTTTTGTATGTATTTGTTATCATTTATTTGTGTTTACTTTTATGTATTATTATTATTACTATTATTACTATTATTACTATTAATTTTAAGTATTTCACATATTTATTTCTTTGTATTTTTATTTATTTTAATGCTTTTTGTATTTATTATTATTTATTCTTGTTTACTTTTATGTATTATTATTAAGTTGGCTTATGAAAGACAACTTACTGAAATGCTATTTAAACATATTATTATTATTAACAAACTCCAAACTCAGCCCAGATCTTCACACTGATCTGACTCGAGTGTGCTGTATCTTTTCTAACTGATCCGACTTATGGTTTTCCTAAAAATGACGATTAAATTTGGGAAAAATCCCATAGACTTACATTGACGGAATGTTCAAATGAGCAACACTATTCAAACTCCCAGAATCCCTTGAGACTCAATCAAACTTCCCTTCTATGTGCTGTATTTCTAATCTGTTTAAACTCATTCAAACTCAATTCTCAGTTCAAAACTCATTCAAAATCTATCTATGCTTAACAACCAGAATCATGCTAATAACATGCTAACAGCATGCTAATCATATTAGAAACAAACTAACAACATGCTAGTAACTTGCTAGTCATGTTAACAACATGCTATTAACTTGCTAATCATGCTAACGACATGCTAATCATGTTACAATCATGCTAGTAACTTGCTAAATATGCTAGTAACATGCTAGAAAATTGCTAATCATGCTAGTAACTTGCTAATCATGCTAATAACATGCTAACAGCATGCTAATCATATTAGAAACAAACTAGCAAAATGTTAGTAACTTGCTAGTCATGTTAACAACATGCTATTAACTTGCTAATCATGCTAACGACATGCTAATCATGTTACAATCATGCTAGTAACTTGCTAAATATGCTAGTAACATGCTAGAAAATTGCTAATCATGCTAGTAACTTGCTAATCATGCTAATAACATGCTAACAGCATGCTAATCATAGTAGAAACAAACTAGCAACATGCTAGTAACTTGCTAATCATGCAAGTAACTCACTAATGGCATGCTAATCATGCTAGAATCATGCTAGCAACATGCTAGTAACATGCTAATCATGCTAGTAAGATGCTAGTAGCTTTCTAGTCGTGCTAATAACATGCTAATGACATGCTAATTAGGCTACAATCATGCTAGTAACTTGCTAATCATGCTGTAACTTGCTAATCATGTTAGCAACATGCTATCAACATGTTAGTAACTTGCTAATCATGTTAATAAAGTGGTAAACATGCTAGCAACATGTTAGTAACTTGCTAATCATGCTGTAACATGCTAATCATGCTAGCAACATGCTAGCAACTTGTTAATCATGCTAGAAACATGCTATCAACATGCTAGTAACTTGCTAATCATGTTAATAAAGTGGTAAACATGCTAGCAACATGTTAGTAAACTTGCTAATCATGCTGTAACATGCTAATCATTCTAACAACTTGTTAATCATGCTAGAAACATGTTATCAACATGCTAGTAACTTGCTAATCTTGCTGTAACATGCTAATCATGCTAGCAACTTGTTAATCATGCTAGAAACATGTTATCAACATGCTAGTAACTTGCTAATCATGCTATAATCATGCTAGTAACTTGCTAATGTTAGCAACATACTAGTAAAATCTCTCTCTCTCTTTCTCTCTCTATCTCTGACAGACTGTATTGCCTTCAAAACATTCAAACTTTAACTTTTTAAAACTGTTAGACTTTTTAAACTTTTCAAACGTTTTAAAACTTATTGTTCCAGCCTTCTCAAGCAAACTTAAAGTTTGTGTCGACAAACTTTTTTTAATCTAGTTATTAGTAGTAGTAGTAGTAGTAGTAGTAGTAGTGTATTTATATGTATGTATTTCACATATTTATTTATTTGTATTTTGTATTTATTTATCATAATTTATTTTTGTTTACTTTCATGTATTATTATTTTATGTATTTCACATATTTATTTATTTGTATTTTTTATTTATTTTTATGTTTTTTTTGTATTTATTTATTATAATTTATTTTTGTTTACTTTTATGTATTATTATTAGTATATTTATGCATTTCACACATTTATTTATTAATTTTAGTGAGGAAGTTGAAAGAATATTCTGGTTTATTTTCAGTCTGAATCCTGTTAATTACCACAGTGAAATGTTGAGTAAATGTGTGTGTTATGTGAGCGTTCCGCCGGCCGAATGATGATCTGTGGTAATTGACAGCAGGCGTTGCGTGTGGTACGTGAATATATTGCGCTGTATGAATCTGTATGGAGGCTCTGACTCCGTCTGTGTTTGTGTTCAGACGTTCTCCCGTCGGATCCGCTGCAGTCTCAGTATGACTCCTGGTTGTCTCTGGTGGATCATTTGAATATTAAAGCGTTTGTTAATCTCACGCTGGCCGACTCTATCAGACATGGAGTTCAACACCTGCTGTTCATATCGGGACTCGGTGAGCGACAGACGCCCGTCACACACACACACCTCACTACACGAGTCATTTCATATCATTTTATACTGTGGTTATTTAAATGGTTTGTACTTTAATAACCATCTGATAATGCCTATTTTAAAGTGAATTTAGTGAATCAATCTTTTTTTTTTTAATTTAAAATAAAAAACATAATGCAAAATATGATTCTTTTATTTAGTGAATTAGTCGTAAGTAATATTTTACTTAAAAAATAAGAAATATAATTCAAACTGTTTTTTATATTTTTGTTTAATTTAGCGAATTAATAACAGTATTTTTTATTTAAAAATATGATGCAAAATAATTTTAATTACATATTCTGTTGTTAATTTGTTTTTGGTTTCAAGTACAAGAAAATATATAAATAAATATAAAATTGTGTAGCATAATCAGACTTGTTTTCAGAGAATACATGTTTTTAATTCCATTGTTGCATTTTTTAAAAATTGAAATAATAATTGTCACTAAATATTGTAAAATTTATGACTAATTCAAGAAAGGAAAAAGGTAAAAATATAAGCAAAATAAATGGTTTATTATATTTGGTCATTCTATATTACACACACAGACAGTGCTATGTATTTATGATGTATTTATTTATTTTTATGTATTTTGTTTATTCTTATTTGTTTATTTATTGTTTTTATTGTTATTTATATTTTAGCTATTATGTATTTATGTATATGTTTTTTATGATTTTTGTTTAATTGTTTGTTTACTTATTTATAAATATATGTTTATTTATTTTATATATTATGTTTATTTTTATTTGTGTTTTGGTTTATTCATTGTTTTTTATTGTTATTTATATTTCAGCAATTTGTATTTTTTATTTTACTATACTTTTATTGATATTTTTAATGGTTTTTGTTTATTTGTTTGTTTACCTTTATTATTTATAATTACACATTTTATTTGTTTTATAATTTATTTATTTTTATTTGTTTATTGGTTAAAAAATCATATATATGATGTTTATTTGTTTGCCATTTATTTATAATTATTTTTTTATTTATTTTATATATTTGTTTGTTTATTGGTTTATTCATTGTTTTTATTATTTATATTTTAGCTGTTATATATTTTATTTATTTTCACCCTTTATTTATTTCTAATTATACATTTTGTTATACATTTTGGTTTGTTTGTTTTTGTTATTTATATTATATTATATTTATTTATTTTTAGGATTTATTTATTTAATTATTTATTTACCTTTTCAGTTGTTTTGTAGGATTTTATTATATTTGTTTGCCATTTATTTATAATTATACATTGGTTTATTTTATATATTTTATTTTGTATGTTTATTGTTATTTATATTTTATTATATATTTGTATTTATTTACTTGTTTATATTTATTTATTATATTTTTTTATTTAATTTGATTTATTTTCATATATTTATGTATTTTATTTATTTACATTTATTAATTTAATTTAGTTTATTGGTTTATGTTTTTTATTTGCTTACCCAGTTTTGTGTTGTCGTCCGCAGGTGGTATGAGACCCAATACTCTGGTTTTGGGTTTCTATGACGACATCCCGCCTCAAGACCAACTTCAGGACTCCACCCTGTCCATGTGCAAATTCTCCGACAACAACTCTCAAACCGACGACCCCGAAGACCAAAGTGACCCGCCCTTCCATTTCCCGCCAGTCCGAGAGGGCGTGTCCGTGGGCAGGGGCGGGAAATCTCTAGGCCCTCAGGAGTACGTGTGCATCATCGCAGACGCGGTAAAGATGCTGAAGAACGTAGCGTTGGCGCGATATTTCGGTCAGTTCGATCGTACGAACGCGCTCCAGGGGCCCGTATTCGTCGACGTGTGGCCGGTGAATCTCCTGCGTCCGGACAGCGCCGCGTATGTCGACACGTGCTCGCTCTTTTTGCTTCAACTCGCGTGTATTCTCAACATGACGAAGGCGTGGCAGAAAGCAAAGCTCCGCCTCTTTTTATGCGTGGAGGAGGGGCGAAGCCTTAAAGGTACGGAGCAGAAACTCAAACATCTTTTGAAAGATCTCCGAATGAAGGCGGAAATCTGCACGGTGCCCTGGGATGCGCAAGTCACGCTTCATTGGCAGCGCCAGGCACGATCGGAAAAAATCGAAGAGCTGGAAAGTGAAGAGGGCGAAGTCGAAGCCGATAAAGTGTTCGCGAACAGCTTCCCTAGCAACACCACGCGAGTGTCGGACGAGTATTTGCAAGCGGTTAACAAACTCATCCTAGACCAGGAGCTCCGCCCACCCGCCGTCCGCTTCCTGTATTTGCCCCGCCCCCCGGCCGACACCAGCCGTTACCACGACTACCTGCATCAGCTAGAGCTGCTCACGCGTAACCTGGGTCCGACGCTCCTGATTCACGGGGTCACGCCGGTCATCACCACTGACCTTTGACCTTTGACCTTTGGTCACCTCATATACGAGAAGCAGAATTTAAACAAAAGAGATACAAAACAGGTTTGGTTTATTGTTTTTCACCTTTTTGAGCACTTCAGATGTTTACTTTGGAAACGAGAGAACATTTACACAACGTTACGGATCACGAGAAAAGCCCATTCCACTCACTCCATTCCGGTTCTTCCGTCTCTCCTTGTTCTATTCTCTTCTCGGATTGTAACAATGTAACAAATGGAATTCTTAGAATTCTAGAATGTTGTGGTTTGACGTTCCGGTGCTGAACATTTTTCCTTACGACAAAGACTGGAATGTTTTACCATGTTTTTAGCCACTCCAGAAGTATTTTGCATTTCCACAACAAAGGAACAAAGATTTCTGAGTGTGTTTGTTTACGTAATGCAATAATGATAATAATAATGATGATTGTTTTTTGTTTTTTTTTATGGCCAAGATGGATCTCTTGCCTTTAGCGGTACCACTGAGTTTTACAGTTTTATTGACACCAAACCAAAGTGCTTTGTGTTTGCGTCGTGTGCGTGTGTGTTTGGGCTCCACATGTGCCTTGTGTTACAAAAATGAACAAAAAAACGCATACAAACACACGACTAACAAACAGTACGACAGTATACCTCCAAATGCGTGTACGAATCACACTCCATTCTGTGTTTGTATTGTTTTTAATATGCAATCATTTTAAGCACTGTAAACTTTAAGTATGTAAAAAAATGAAATTGTTTAATAATTGAATACAAATAAATAATATTTGCTTACTTGCTGTTGTTGATTTATTTGGATTGAAGGTAGTTTAATTTTGCAGTTATTTATTGCAATTATTTGCAATAATTTAACATTCGGTATTCTTCTTCAGTGTTTTTTGGATAAATCATTGTTTATTATTTATTTATTATATTTAAATTCTTACAAACAAATTTATATATATATATATATATATATATAATATTTTCTGTTTTCATTTTAATTTATTTATTTATTTTACTAAAATTTGTTTTTACAAATTAATTTGTTTTTATCATTATTTTGGCTTTATTTTAATGTCTATCTGGTTTTATTAGTTTTATTTCAGTTGTAGTTTTAGTTATTTTGGTGCAAAGTTAAACTAAATGAAAGTATAGAATATTTATAATAATTTAATAATATCTCTTTAAATAATTTAATAATATTTTTATGATTTTGTGTGTTTAACTTTTGTTTACTTATTTAAAATTATACGTTTAATTTATTTTATATTTATTTTTATTTGTTTGTTGTTTATTTATGGTTATTTATATTTTATTATATATACTTATATTAAATAATTATTTATTTAAATAACTTTTTTAGTTTTATGTACTTTTATTATATATTTATATTTATTTTAATTTATGTACTTGTTTTTATTTGTTTTGTTTTATGAATTTTGATTATATATTTATATTTATATTTATATTTATTTTAATTTATTTACATGTTTATATTTGTTTTGTTAATGTATTTTGTTTTTAATTAATTTAATTTTATTTGCATGTTTGAAGCAACTTTATTTGTTTACATTTCCTTAAATTTATTTATATTTATTAATTTAATTTTATTGTTATTTATAGTTTATTATATACATTTACATTTTTCTTTATATATTTAACTTTTCAGTTGTTTATGTATTTTTATTATTATATATTTATTTTAATTTATTTACTTGTTTATATATATTTTTGTTAGTTTATTTTTTTTTATTTTTTTTATTATATATTTAAATTTATTTTAATTTATATGCATAAAACTTTCATTAAGTTAAACTAAAAAATATAGAATGAAAATTTAGAAATGATTCCTTGGCAACTAGCTAAAATAAAATGTTAAGCTTTTTACATTTTAATTTATTTAACTGAATTCAAGTTTAATTCAGATCAAGTTTATTTTATTTCAAGTAGTTTATAGTTTTAGTTTTGGCTAACTTGATGTGAATGCATCTTGCTTGTAGTTTTTGCAGTCTTGTTTATTCGAGACATTTGAATGTAAGACATTTGACTGAAGTATAAAGCGGCACGTTGTTGACTGAACATCAGAGAACGAGCGCGAGAGTGGGGTGGCGGGGGGTGGAAGGAGATAAACCGGTTAGCTGAAGGACTCTTACCTGAGCTAAATGAGGTCGAGTGCTTATTTGGACGGCGTCCATGAACTAAAATGATCGAATGCGCTGACATCACATCATATCCACTCCTGCTGCAGCGGCCTGTCGGGTCAGGTCATCTTTATCGCCATGGCGATGGAAGCGGTTGTCATGGCGCTGCGGGTGCCGGGAGACCCGTCGTCGTAGTGCTGTGATGCCATTTGCTGTAAGCACAAACACACACACAGGTGTTGAGTTCCTCACAGGAGTTCATTCTGTCCAAACACACTCCACATGAGCTGCTGTTCAGTCACTTTCAGTGTTTGTGCCGCTCTTCTTCAAAGAAACCACAGTAGAGTTGATATCTTCAATTGAATGCAGTGACATTTGAGGAATTTCTAAGTGTCCAAATACTATTTGGTGCCCATTCTGTGCCCCCAAAAATAAGAAAATAAATAAATTAAAATAAATATAAATATATAATAAAAATATATAAAACAAAATAAATAAAACAAATACGTATAAACAAATATATACATAAAAATAAAATAAATATATAATAATAAAAATACATAAAACAACTGAAAAGTTAAATAAATGAATAAACAAAGGAAAAATCTATATAAATATTTAATAAAAATATAAATATATAAATGAATAAAATTAAATTAATAAATATAAATAAATGTAAGAAAATATAAACATATATATATATATATATATATATATATATATATATATATATATAAAGTGTAATATTAATGATAGTAATATTTATTTTAGGTTTTAGGTTACGTTTAACTCAAAAAAGAAAAAAAGTTTTGTAATGTATTTGAGGTTTTAATTTTGAGATTTTATTTTTCCTTTCCTTTTTATTTATTTATTTATTTATTTATTTTTGTTATTTATCATTATCCCACTTTTGATTCTGATTGCTGCAGACCTGTTATACTGTAAAATTATGCGAAATTAGTACTTTAATATTTAAAGAACATCTCACTATATATACACTGACCAAAATTATAAACGCAACACTTTTGTTTTTGCCCCCATTTTTCATGAGCTGAACTCAAAGATCTAAGACTTTTTCTATGTACACAAAAGACCTATTTCTCTCAAATATTATTCACAAATCTGTCTAAATCTGTGTTAGTGAGCACTTCTCCTTTGCCGAGACAATCTATCCACCTCACAGGTGTGGCATATCAAGATGCTGATTAGACAGCATGATTATTGCACAGGTGTGCCTTAGGCTGGACACAATAAAAGGCCACTCTAAAATGTGCAGTTTTATCCCACAGCACAATGCCACAGATGTCACAAGCTTTGAGGGAGCGTGCAATTGGCACCACTGTCCACCAGAGCTGTTGCCCGTGAATTGAATGTTCTTTTCTCTACCATAAGCCGTCTCCAAAGGCGTTTCAGAGAATTTGGCAGTACATCCAACTGGCCTCACAACCGCAGACCACGTGTAGCCACACCAGCCCACGACCTTCACATCCAGCATCTTCACCTCCAAGATCGTCTGAGACCAGCCACCCAGACAGCTGCTGCAACAATCGGTTTGCGCAACCAAAGAATTTCTGCACAAACTGTCAGAAACCATCTCAGGGAAGGTCATCTGCATGCTCGTCGTCCTCATCGGGGTCTCGACCTGACTGCAGTTCATCATCGTAACCAACTCGAGTGGGCAAATACTCACATTCGATTGCATCTGGCACTTTGGAGAGGTGTTCTCTTCACGGATGAATCACGGTTTTCACTGTACAGGGCAGATGGCAGACAGCGTGTATGGCGTCGTGTGGGTGAGCGGTTTGCTGATGTCAACATTGTGGATCGAGTGGCCCGTGGTGGCAGTGGGGTTATGGTATGAGCAGGCGTATGTTATGGACAACGAACACTGGTGCATTTTATTGATGGCATTTTGAATGCACAGCAATGCCGTGACAAGATCCTGGGGAGAAGGCGATGTGTTGCACTGCGTGATGATTGTGTATCTATATTTTTTTATTTCAAATGTATTGTTACTTATTTTAATACATTAGTAATAATATATTATAATAAATTATTTTTTTTCATTCAAAGTTTATATTTAAATTTAAATGTTATTGTAACTAATTTTCATTATTTCCTCTTCTGAGCTCATCATAGTGTGTGTCATTCTCTCTCTCCCACACACACACACACAGAGAGAGAGCTGTAAGAGTGTGTCAGTGGTCATAACATAATGAGCTACAGTAATCTTCTGCAATTACCTGAGAGGAAACAACAAAAGTTCAGTATTTTTTTCTCTCTCGACCCATTATCACAGTTTTCTCCTCCATCTGCTTGCACTCACCCTTGTTTCTCCTTTATTTCTCTCTCTTTTCTCTCTCTCTCTCTCTCTGCTAATGTTCTGGAAGAGATAAGTCGCTCTCTGCTCTTCCGTGTCTTTGGTCTGATAAGATTTCACACGCTGCTCTTAAAATGAAAGAGCTTCATCTTCAGATGCTTTCCTGGAGGTCAAACTCACATATTCAGGCATTAGTGCGACTTAAAGTTTAAAACCAAGTTAATATCAGTCTGTGTGTGTGTGTGTGTGCTGGTCTGATTTTGTTCTTTATTGTTTAGTTGTTTTTTTGCTTTTAGGATTGTGTTGTTTTGTAGACCTGAACCAAAACACGAATGAGTGTAAACACTAGTTGCACAAGATGATAACAGTTCTCATTCTGTCTTTCATTGTATCATTCTTTCATTGTTATTCTTGCTGTAGTTTTGTCTGTTGTTCTGTCTTACTGTCTGTGGTTGTATCTTTTTGTCTGTCATTCTGTCAGTCTATTGTTCTGTTCTGTTGTTTTTCTATATTTCTGTCATTTATTTCTGTCTGTCATTCTATCTATTATTCTGTCTGTCATTCTATCTGTCATTCTATCATTCTATCGTTCTGTCTGTCATTATATCTATTGTTCTGTCTGTCATTCTATCTACCATTCTGTCTGTCGTTCCATTTATCGCTCTGTCGTTCTATCGCTGTCTGTTGCTCTGTCATTCTATCTATCATTCTGTCTGTCATTCTGTCTACTGTTCTGTCTTTCCATTTATTGTTCTGTCTGTCGTTCTATTGTCGTCTGCTGCTCTGTTATTCTATCATTCTGTCTGTCGTTCTATCTACCGTTCTGTCGTTCCATGTATCGTTCTGTCTGTCGTTCTATCTACCATTCTGTCTGTCATTCCATTTATTGCTCTGTTGTTCTATCGCTGTCTGTCGCTCTGTCATTCTATCATTCTGTCTGTCATTCCATTTATTGTTCTGTCTGTCGTCGTTCTATCGTCGTCTGTCGCTCTGTTATTCTATCATTCTGTCTGTCGTTCTACCGTTCTGTCTGTCGTTCCATTTATTGTTCTTCTGTCTGTCGTTCCATTTATTGCTCTGTCGTTCCATTTATTGCTCTGTTGTTCTATCGCTGTCTGTCGCTCTGTTATTCTATCATTCTGTCTGTCATTCTATCTACCATTCTGTCTGTCGTTCCATTTATCGCTCTGTCGTTCTATCGCTGTCTGTTGCTCTGTCATTCTATCTATCATTCTGTCTGTCATTCTGTCTACTGTTCTGTCTTTCCATTTATTGTTCTGTCTGTCGTTCTATTGTCGTCTGCCGCTCTGTTATTCTATCATTCTGTCTGTCGTTCTATCTACCGTTCTGTCGTTCCATGTATCGTTCTGTCTGTCGTTCCATCTACCATTCTGTCTGTCATTTTATCATTCTGTCTGTCGTTCTATCTACCGTTCTATTGTTCTGTCTGTCATTCTGTCTACCGTTCCATCTGTCATTCTATTGTTGTCTGTTGTTCTATCATTCTGTCTCTTGTTCTGTCTATCTTTCTGTCTGTCGTTCTATCTGCTGTTCTGTCTGTCGTTCTATTGTTCGGTCTGTCATTGTATCCATAACTCTAATGTTCTATCATTCTGTTAGTCGTTCTATCGCCCAATCTATTTTTGTTTTCAATCTATTATTGTGTCGTTCTAACTACCTTCATGTCTGTTGTTCTACTATCTATATATATCATATCTACTGTTCTGTTGCTCAATCTGGCATTCTGTCTAATGTTCTCTATCATGCTATTGTTCTGTCTGTTGTTCTATCTATCTATCTATCTTGTTCTAAAAACACAATCAATTCTTCACCTATGCACAGACCAGAAATCCCCGCTTTCTCTGGCATTGGTTATGTTTTCTGTCTCTTGTTTGTGTGGTTTTTCTCTCTGTTCTCTCATTCTATTTTCTCTCTTTGTGACGGTAATGCACTGAAGTCTTTTTCAGCCCCCCTCATATTTCTGCCCCCTCTTTTCTTTCTTTCACTCTCTCTCTCCCCCGTCTTTCTGTCTGTCTCTCTCTCTCCGTAATTACTGTCGCTCTCTGATAGGATTGTTTTTCTCAGGTGAGCGCGCCCAGTTCTCATCGCCGTGGGAACAGCTCGACACTAAATTATAACTTCTGCTCCATAACAGAGCCGAGCAAAAGAACCGCTGCGTTAAAAACAGAAAGAGAAGCAAGGAGAGGCAGAGAAAATGCCAGAATGAACATCTTAATTGTTTCTGTTTGTTTGTTTGCTGGTGTTGTGGGTAATTAGCACATTGTGAGAGAGGCGTGAATAAGTGCGGAAAACTCGTCAGGCGGAGAGAAGTCGTGTTCATTTGTGGCGTTCAACTCCTGCTGCTGTAAACACACACACACACCTGAACACACACCTGCAGAAACACACACACATGCACTGCATGAGTCTTTCAATTCAAAGTTATTTTTTCACTTAAGATTATGATGCAAATTAGACTTTAAAGTCACATGAAATAAACATTGAGTCTATTTACTTAAATACACATTTCTGTTTGTTGCGTTTTATTGTGTAGAAGTTTTGGATCATAAAGTGGTTTGCTTCTGTGACTCTGGTTTGAGTCACAGAAGAAATGAGACGTCTGCATTTTATGTAAAAGCAAAAACTAAGCAGTTGCACTGTTGAATTGTCATTTGCATCTAAAGCTCAGATAAAAATGAGGTTTTAATATGTAGAATATGATTCTTTTGTGCTCTGAACGCATTTGTCTTGCGTTGGCGGCACTGGATGAGCTGTACCTGTAGGTGATCAGATCAGATACGGACAGAGGCTGCTGTATTGATCGATTCGGCCGTGTGTCATTGAGTTTGCTGTGAGATGGGAAACCCTGCAGTCAGAGAAATGAGTCTCTGAACACCCACCGCTGAGATGCTGCTTTCCATTCGCTGCTGTCGCTGTGAGCATATGCCAGTTTATTTTTCATACAGATGTTTCCTCGAATAAATGTTCTGGATTAAATACCGTTTCAGCTGTACGTTTAACATCTGCTGCATTCTGTTGATATACATAATGCTAGGGTTAAATAAAAAAAAAACAAACAACAACAACAAAAAAAACCTTTGCTTGAAATGAAATCAACATTAAATATATTTAAAAGCAACTTATTTTATTTCAGCTAGTCGCCAAAGAAACTTTTCTTGTTTTTGTTTAGTATAACTTGAAGCAGCATTTTTTTAGTTAACTGAAACCATTAAATTAATAAATAAATATTTTATACATTTTAAAATAAATAAATAAAATCAATTTTTTATTTCAGCTAAAGGCAAAATGTCTCATTTTCATTTAGGTAAATTAAAAACAAAAGGGACTAATAAAAATGGCAAAAACACAACAAAATAAAACTAAAATTTAAAATTAACATCAAAGCAGGAATATAAACTATAATATAAAAATTAAAACTATAAAAGTATTTCAATAATACTAAAATATAAAAAAATATATCAATACTTGAAGTATTTAAAACTAAATGAATACATAAAAACGATATAGACATAAAAACGAATTTAAAAAAAAGATCCGCGATCCGAAGTCTCGATTTGAAACAAATGATTCGCGAAACATCGTTTCATATCGGGACTTCGGAGCGCAGATCGCGAATCTTTCAAATTACGAAATGATTCGTGAACCTCTTCCGAAGTTCTGATGTAAATCAAAAGATTCACCAACCCGCTCCAAAGTCCCTATCTGAATCAAATGATTTGCAATCCGAACTCCCGATCTGAAACAAATGATTTGCGATTTGAACTCACGATCTGAAACAAATGATTCGGGAGCGATTCGAACTCCTGATCTGAAACAAATGATTCGCGATTCGGACTCCCGATCCGAAACAAAAGATTTGCGATTCGAACTCCCGATCTGAAACAAATGATTCGTGATTCGAACTCACGATCTGAAACAAATGATTCGCGATTCGAACTCACGATCGGAAAAAAAGATTCGCAATTCGAACTCCCGATCTGAAACAAATGATTCGCGATTCGAACTCACGATCTGAAACAAAAGATTCGCAATTCGAACTCCCGATCTGAAACAAATGATTCGCACTCACGATCTGAAACAAAAGTTTCACGATTCGAACTTCCGATCTGAAACAAATGATTCGCGATTCGAACTCACGATCTGAAACAAAAGTTTCGCGATTCGAACTTCTGATCTGAAACAAATGATTCGCGATTCAAATTCCTGATCTAAAACAAAAGATTTGTAATTCGAACTCCCTATCTGAAACAAATGATTCGCGATTCGAACTCACGATCTGAAACAAAAGATCTGCAAAACCACACCGAGTCATTCGCTGTCCGAACTCCCGATCTGAAACAAATGATTTGCGATTCAGTCTCCCGATCTCAAACAAATGGTTTGCGAAACTGCACCAATTGTTTCGCAATCAGTGCTCTGTAGTCCCGATCTAAATAATGATTTGCGAACCTGCTCTGAAGTTCCGATTTAAATCAAATGATTCACAAACACGCTTCGAAACAGTGAATCATTTTGCAATGCAATGGTTTTACTGATTCAGAATTTCGAAAATCTCAGTTTCACCCATTACTATACATGCTTTTTGTAAATCACTACAAGCGCCGCTGAAATTAATCTTTTGAATTAAATGACTGAGGTCATGAGTTTGAATCAATCGGAGCGGTTCCAACGAAAATGACTCACTCAATTGATTCGGTTCATCTACTCGCGTCTTCAGCCATATTTACGCAACACTGTTAGTACTACTACTATCTTAACTCGCTAGTTTTATGAGATTAACTGAAATAAGCAGAAAAAGTATGATGTTTACAAATAAAATATCCATATTTCCATTCCAAAGATTCCAACATCCAACTCAAATCTACAAAGATATTCAGTTGAGGTAACCGGTTTACTGCAAACTAGTGAAACACTCCATTAATATGACGAGCTGCAGCTCTGAATACATTTTAGATTGAAACATTGTGCATTATGATGTAATTTGTAGCTATATATTTAGCATATATTATTAGTTTGAGCACTGCAGTTTATATAGTAAGTGTTGTTGCTTGCCTTCAATACTTGATATAATATATTGTATTAATACTTGATATATAATATTTTGAAATTACATTTTAGATATTCAGTTGCATTTAAAGTTTTGCATTTAGCATTATTATTTCCTGGCTTTCTGTGGCATTTTTTCGGTTGTGTTGTTTGATGAAATTGTAGCAGACTGTGCTTTCTGAGGTGAATCTGACCTGAGACGCTGAGAAATTCAGATCTGCTGTTTACAAACGGCACTAAACGCACATACACGATGGACAGACGTGGTGAACATCATCTGACAGGAGGATCCAGCGTTTCTCTTTCTCAAACGCAGCATGTGTTTATTTCCTCCTTTGATCAGGAGAACGTATTCCAGGGCAATTTATGATTTCCCATACAAACATACTTTAGCATTCAGCGTGAATCACGATTCTAGACAAACGTACTTCATCTGACATGAATAAACATCTCAAGCTTACATCAGGCGCAATTATAAGCAGCGGGCTCTTCCTGTGCAGCTCGTGCCAGAAATCCATTAATCATGAGTAATATTTCAGGAATCTCACATCTCTCTGTACTGTTTGCCACTTCTGTCTTCAGTATATACACTAACATTTGAAAATGTGGGGTCATAACGAAGAAATTAATACTTTTATTCATCAAAGACGCTTAAAATTGATCAAAAGTGATCAAAATGTTACAAAAGTATTTTATTAAATGCTGCTCTTCTGAACTTTCTATTCATGTGAATCCTGAATAATAAAATATATTAGGTTTCCACAAAAATATTCAGTTTTTGACAATTAAAATAATCAGAACTATTTCTTGAACAGCAAGTAAGCCTATTAGAATGATTCTGAAGGATCACGTGACACTGAAGAGTAATGATGCTGAAAATTCAGCTGCGCATCACAGAAATAAATTACATTTTAACACATATTCACATAGAAAAGAGCTATTTTAAATTGAGTAATATGTCACAATTTTTACTGTATTTTTGATCAAATTAAAGCTGCCTTGGTGAACAAAAAAGACTTCTTTCAAAAACATTTAAAATACTAGTGTGTGTAGCTGAATCAAATGAGTTGCAATCTGAAGTACTGATCTAAATCAAAAGATTTGCGAACCCGATTTGAATTTCCGATCTGAATCAAATGAGCCTTCATCTGAAGTCCCGATCTAAATCAAAAGATTTGCAAACCCACTCCGAAGGTCCAGTCTGAATCAAATGAGTTGCAATCTGAAGTCTCGATCTGAAACAAATGATTCACGAACCCACTCCAAAGTCCCGATCTGAATCAATTGAGTTGCAATCTGAAGTACTGATCTAAATCAAAAGATTTGCGAGCCCGATTTGAATTTTCGATCTGAATCAAATGAGTCGTGATCCGAAGTTCCGATCTGAATCAAATGAGCCTTGATCTGAAGTCCCGAACTGAACCAAAAGGTTTGCGAACCCACTCCGAAGGTCCGATCTGAATCAAATGAGTTGCAATCTGAAGTCTCGATCTGAAACAAATGATTCACGAACCCACTCCAAAGTCCCGATCTGAATCAAATGAGTCATGATCTGAAGTCCCGATCTAAATCAAAAGATTCGTGAACCTGCTCCGAAGTCCCAATCCGAAACAAGATTTCAAACCCGCTCCGAAGTTCCGATCTGAATCAGACGAGTTGCAATCTGAAGTCCTGATCTGAAACAAATGAGTAGTGATCTGAAGTCCCAATCTGAAACAAAAGATTTGCGAACCTACAGAAGTTCCGATCTGAATCAAATGACTCGCGATCTGAAGTCCCGATCTGAAACAAAATTCACGGAGCACTCCAAGTTCTGATCTAAATCAAAAGATTCACAAACCTGCTCCGAAGTCCTAATCTGAAACAAATGATTCGCTAACCTGCTCCGAAGTCCCGATCTTAATAAAATGAGTTGCAATCTGAAGTCCTGATCTAAAACAAATGATTCACAAGCCTGCTCTGAAGTTCCGATCTGAATCAAAAGATTCACGAACCCGCTCCAAAGTCCTAATCTGAATCAAATGATTCATGATCTGAAGTCCCAGTCTAAAACAAATGAGTCATGAACCTGCTCTGAACTGATGATTTGCAAACCCACTCCAAATTTCTGATCTAAATAAAAAGGTTCACAAACCTGCTCTGATGTCCCGATCTGAATCAAATGATTTATGATCTGAGGTCCTGATCTGAAACAAAAGATTCACAAACCTGCTCCAAATTTCCTATCTAAATCAAATGATTCATGATACGCAATCCTATTGGAGCGCTTCAAAACAGTGAATCATTTTGCGACGCAATCGTTAAATGTAATACTTTAATTCATCAAGGATGCTTTAAATTGATCAGAAGTGATCAAAATGTTCAGCATATTAGAATGATTTCTGAAGAATCACGTGACACTGAAGACTGGAGTAATGATGCTGAAAATTCAGCTTTGATCACAGAAATAAATTACATTTTAACAGACATTCACATAGAAAACAGATATTTTAAATTACAATAATATTTCAGAATTTTTACTGTATTTTTGATCAAATAAAAAACATTTAAAATGCTGTGAGTGGCTATTGTTCTGTGCGTGAAGACAGGAAACTGGACAGGAAACATTAGAGTGAGATAGAGGAGAAGGTGTAGAGTTTAATAGAGTCGAATAGAGCGTGCGGTGTAGAGTTGAGCGCGGTGGATGTGGGCTGCGCCATCAGGACTGATGGATGACTGCTGACACTTTTATGACTTTCTGTTTGTTCTCCAGGCCGAGCAGAAAATGGCACTGTCATATAAAACTCAACAGAGCAGAGAGACGGGAGAGAGAGAGAGAGAAACACAGACGAACTGAGAGAGACTCATTCGCACTGTTTTAAATGAGAAATTAAAGCATGTGTGTCCAGTTTAATCTGAATCCAAAGACCAAAAACAAAGGCGTGCGTTACAGAATCCTTATTGCAATCACATGTGGACTAAACGAACCCAATCCAGTTAAATAAACCTGCCGCACAAGCTCACGTTTCCTCGTGATGGATTTATACGGCGGCTCCATATGCTGAAGACATTAAGACACCTCCTCCATCCTCCTGAAGTGAGTAACTGTCTGTCCGTCTCGCGGTCGGTCTGTCTCTCTCTCTCTCTCATTAACATTCTGTCTCTCTCTCAGGGTCGTAAACTCACTGCGGGAACATCTGCACAGAACGAGACGTGATGGGCTGATCTCAAACCGGACCAACACGGAAGTCTCAGGTGATTCTTAAAACAACATCTTGAGTGATTTCATCATGAAGGCTGTTTTTACACACGAGAACTAAATTCAGACCACCTTAAAACAACACCACAAAGTGACTGACCAATTAATTTAATGCTGCATTGGAAAGTTCTTTATTTGATGTCAGTGGTTCCTTGAGAGACTTTTAACATCTGTGAGTCGTTCCATTGCACAAAAGATTCTTTATAATGGAAAAGTTCAAGTTTTAACATTGATGTTTCTTTTATTTTTTAACATCAATGGAGTCTTTCAATTCCACAACAGGTTTTTTTTTTTTTTTTTTTTTTTTTTTTTTTTTTTGGAAATGGAAAAGGTTCTGAAATGTTCTTCACACTAAGGAAAAACAGTAAAATTTTGAAATATTTTTATTATTTAAAATAACTGTTTTCTGTTTCGAAAATATTTTAAAATGTAATTTATTCCTGTGATTTCAAAGCTGAATTTGAGCATCATTACTCCAGAAAATCATTCTAATATTAATCATTCAGAAATTGTTCTAATAGATTTGCTGCTCAGAAACATTTATTATTTTTATTGTTGAAAACAACTGAGTAGAATTTTTTTTTCAGGTTTCTTTGATGAATAAAAAAAAAAACGAACAGAGTTTATCTGAAATAGAAATCTTTTGTAACATTATTAATTTCTTAATCATCACTCTTGTCCAATTTAAAGCATCCTTGCTAAATAAAAGTATTAATTTCTATAATTAAAAAAATATTATACTAATTCCAAGCTCAGATAAATACTGATCTTTGGAGCTTTCTGTTAATCAAAGAATCCTGAAAAAATGTACTCAACTGTCTTTCGTTAGTTATACAAACTGAATTAAATGATTCGCAAACCCACTCCAGTGTTCCGATTTGAATCAAAAGATTTGTGGACCCGCTCCGAAGCTCTGAACTGAATCAAATGATTTGCAAACCCATGCAAAGTTATGATTTGAACCCGCACTGAAGTTCCGAATTAAATCAAAAGATTTGCAAACCTGCACCAAAGTTCCTAACTGAATTAAAAGATTTGTGAACCTGCACCAAAGCTCCAAACTGAATCAAATGATTTCCAAGCCTGCACCAAAGTTCTGAACTGAATCAAATGATTCACGAACCCGCACCGAAGCTCCAAACTGAATTAAATGATTTGCAAGCCCGTCCAAAGTTTTGATTTGAATCAAAAGATTTGTGAACCCGCACCGAAGTTCCGAACTAAATCAAAAGATTTGCGAACCTGCATCGAAGTTCAGAACTGAATCAAATGGTTTGCGAACCCGCACCGAAGCTCCAAACTGAATCAAAAGATTTGTGAACCCTCACTGAAGTCCCAGTCTGAACTATGATTTGCAAACCTGCACCGAAGCCCCAACTAAATCAAAAGATTCATGAACCCGCACTGAAGTCCCAGTCTGAATCAAATGATTCGCGAACCCGCACCAAAGTCCTGATCTGAATCAAATGATGAATACTGTTAAAAATTGATAACGATAATAATAATCAGAAATGTTTGTTGAACAGCAAATCAGCATATTAAAATGATTTCTGAAGGATCATGTGACACTGAAGACTGGAGTAATGATGCTGAAAATTCAGTTTTGATCACAGGAGTAAATTACTGTAAATTATTACATTTAAAATTATTCAAATTATTACATTACTAAATTTTAAATTATTAATTTTAAAGTAAATTATTTTAAAATATATTCAGATAGAAAGCAGCTAAAGTTAAAAAAGTAAAAAATATTTCACAATTTTACTGCTTTTGTTGTATTTTGGATCAAATAAATGCAGGATTGGTGAGCAGAAGAGATTTCTTTAAAGACTTTAAAAATGTTACTGTTTAAATACTTTCGACTGGTAGTGTTTTTTCATGCAGATTTTGGGATATCACATAAAAATCTAAAGCGTAAGTCGTTTTTATGAATGAAAGACTTTCCAGCTTGCAGCAAATTCCATTTTTATTATTCATACACTTTGTGCAAGTTTTCCAGGAAGTGACAAATTTGTGCTCTTGCAATGGAAATGGTGATTTATTCAAACTTGCTTTATGTGATGTTCTAATTTTAGAGTTTTAATTATATGAATTAAATTTAAATTTGCAATAATGGAGCTAATGAATCATGTTAAGTGTATTGAACATGAATTATACATTTTGTTTTCTTTACAAAATGTGCATTCTGAATAATAACTAAATTGACTAACTTGTGGCAGACTAGTGTTATTTCTCATTGACAGTGTTTTTCATTAACAGTGATTATATTTCCTGTTGAGAAAAAAAAAAAAATAAAATTGACTGATAAACAGGATTGGTTTGCGTGTGTTGCTTATCTCTTATTCAGGCTTTTTAAAAATAGTTTGAAATGTAACAATGTTAAACACATTTGAGTAATTTTAAACAGTAATGCATTGAGAGCACTACTAAAATTTTACTACAAAAAATAAAGATTTGTTCTAATATTAATCGTCAGAATATCTCTTGTCCCTTTCTTGCAAACACCTAATTTTACAGGACATTAAAAAATGCATAACTTGGAAGTAGCGAGCTATGTTATTTGTAAACACAAACGTGTCATAAAATTCAGTGCAAGTCCATTAAAGGTTCTTTGGGGAGCCAAAACTAATTCTTCTATGGCATTCAAACCTGTAGTTTTAAAAGTGTTGTTAACCCCCCAAGCTTTTATTTTCATAGTACACTGCAGGATGTGCTTTAAGAGTCTCTAGTAAAATAAACAAACCTGAAGCATTTAGCATTCACTTTCGAGTTCATCGGGAGGGTTCACGTGGAACCGCTCTCAGACTCCTGAAACAAACCGTGTGTGAAAACAGCCAAACACTCGTCGCAAGTCATTGAGTTTTTCTTGCTCTGGAAAATGTCTTTGCCCCGGACTGAACTGAGGCGTGTCGTCTCCACGGTGGTCCGGCTCACTGCTTTCTGTAGCTGCCGCTAGCAACATCAGGGTCAGGGGTTTGATTCCCAGGGAATGCATGAACTGATCAACCTTGAATGCAATGTATGGATAAAAGCATCTGATAAATGCATGCATGTACATGTTTATGAAAGCAGGCGTTCCTTTACCGTGCTCCAGGATGCATTAGTGTTGACACTACACGTGTGATGTGGTGGCATGACTAATTATGCTTGCTAATTTACTCCAGCGTTTATTTGCATGTGCTGTCTGTGTTGTTTTAGTGCTTGATTCACTGAATGATTTTAGCAGATCAGGTACTGACACAACAAACGCCCACAAAATTAGTGCTGATCGCAGTTTACACATGGCTGCTGACACCTTGATAGGTTCTCTTTGCACTTTCTAATATGCCCACATTCACTCCTACATAATATATGCCTAATATGTTGAACATTTCATCTAAATATCTACAATATGTCAAATATATATGTCAAATATGTCACAAATATTGATTCACTTTTTGATTAATTACATGATTCCTCTTTTGTTTTTATTTTAAAATATGCCATATTCACTCTTGTATTTAATAGTATGCCTAATAAAAAAATAGTCTAATAATATGTTGAAATTAAAAAATATATATTATTCATTGTACACTACAGTCAAAAAAGGCATCTCTTCTGCTCACCATGCCTGTGTTTATTTGATCTGAAGCACAAACAGTAAAATTGTGAAATATTTTTACCATTTAAAACAGCTGTTTTCTATTGTAATATGTTTTAAAATGTAATTTATTTTTGTGGTCAAAGCTGAATTTTCAGCATCATTACTGCAGTCTTCAGTGTCACATGATCCTTCAGAAATCATTCTAATATGCTGATTTGCTGCTGAAGAAACATTTAACTGAATTATCTTATTGTTATCAGTATTTAGCAACATTTATCATTTGATTCAGATCGGGGCTTCAGTGTGGGTTCGTAAATCTTTTGATTCAAATTGGAACTTTAGTGCGGGTTCGCGAATCATTTGATTCAGTTCGGAGATTCGGTGCGGGTTCGCAAATTGTTTGATTCAGTTCTGAGTGGATTCGCGAATCATTTGATTTAGTTCGGAGCTTCGGAGTGTGTTCGCAAATCTTTTGATTCAAATCGGAACTTTGGACATGTTCGCGAATCATTTTAAAATGGATTTGCGAATCATTTAATTCAGTTCGGAGATTCGGTGCGGGTTCGCAAATCGTTTGATTCAGTTCTGAGTGGATTCACGAATCATTTGATTTAGTTCGGAGCTTCGGAGTGTGTTCGCGAATCTTTTGATTCAAATCGGACTTTGGACATGTTCGCGAATCATTTTAAAATGGATTTGCGAATCATTTAATTCAGTTCGGAGATTCGGTGCGGGTTCGCAAATCGTTTGATTCAGTTCTGAGTGGATTCGCGAATCATTTGATTTAGTTCGGAGCTTCGGAGTGTGTTCGCAAATCTTTTGATTCAAATCGGAACTTTGGACATGTTCGCGAATCATTTTAAAATGGATTTGCGAATCATTTAATTCAGTTCGGAGATTCGGTGCGGGTTCGCAAATCGTTTGATTCAGTTCTGAGTGGATTCGCGAATCATTTGATTTAGTTCGGAGCTTCGGAGTGTGTTCGCGAATCTTTTGATTCAAATCGGAACTTTGGACATGTTCGCGAATCATTTTAAAATGGATTTGCGAATCATTTGATTTAGTTCGTAGCTTCGGTGTGGTTTCGCGAATCATTTGATTAAGTTCGGATCTTTGATGTGGGTTCGTGAATCATTTGATTTACTTTGGAGCTTCGCTGCGGTTTCGCAAATTATTTGATTCAGATCGGGACTTTGGTGTGGGTTTGCGAATCATTTGATTCAGTTCGGAGCTTCGGAGCGGGTTCCCAAATTATTTGATTCAAATTGGAACTTTGGATGGGTTCGCGAATCATTTGATTCAGATTGGAGCTTCGGAGCGGATTTGCAAATCATTTGATTCAGTTTGGAGCTTCGGAGCGTGTTCGTGAATCATTTAATTCAGTTAGGAGCTTCGGAGCGGGTTTGTGAGTCATTTAATTCAGTTCAGAGCGGGTTCCCGAATTATTTGATTCAAATCGGGACTTTGGTGTGGGTTTGCAATTCATTTGATTCAGTTTGGAGCTTCGGAGCGGGTTCGCGAGTCATTTGATTCAGTTCGGAGCTTCGGAGCGGGTTCCCGAATTATTTGATTCAAATTGGAACTTTGGATGGGTTCGCAAATCATTTGATTCAGATTGGAGCTTCGGAGCGGATTTGCGAATCATTTGATTCAGTTCGGAGCTTCGGAGTGGGTTCGTGATTCATTTAATTCAGTTCGGAGCGGGTTCCCAAATTATTTGATTCAAATTGGAACTTTGGATGGGTTCGCAAATCATTTGATTCAGTTCAGAGCTTCGGAGCAGATTCGCGAATCATTTGATTCAGTTCGGAGCTTCGGAGCGGATTCGCAAATCATTTGATTCAGTTCAGAAAAGCCAACGAAAAACAGTCAAGTACAGTCTTTTTCATGATTCTTTGATCAGTAGAAATATCCATCTGCGTTTATCTGAAATAAGAATTTTTAACATTGCTTGGAGTCGATATAATTTTTTGGGAGGAAAGAAATTAGCAAGGAATTTAGCAAGGATGCTTTAAAGTTTAAATTGATCAGAAGTGAAGATAAAGACATTTATAATGTTCCAAAAAAAAATCTATTTCAGATAAATGCTGTTCTTCTGAACTTTCTATTCATCAAAGAAACCTGAAAAAATTATACTCAGCTGATTTCAACATAATAATAATAATAAAAATAATAATAATTTAAATATATAATAATGTAATGTTTTTTTGAGCAGCAAATCAGAATATTAGAATGATTTCTGAAGGATCATATGACTGGAGTAATGATGCTAAAAAAATCAACTTTGAAATCACAGGAATAAATTACATTTTTAAATATATTCAAATTGAAAGAAGTTATTTTAAATAGTAAAAATATTTAAAAATTTTACTGTTTTTGCTGTATTTTAGATCAAATAAATGCAGGTTTGGTGAGCACTTCTTTAAAAAAGCATTAAAAATCATACTGTTCAAAAACTTTGTATTTCACAAATGTTATTTGCTTTTTGATGAATTTCTTTGTTCCTATTTTTTGTATCTTGCTTTGGATAAAAGTGTCAGTAAAACGTAACAGTTCGGTTTCATATAAGAATGATAATGACCAAATAAAAGCATGTGTTTAAACACAGATCAGCGCATAAACCAGCTGCTTTAGTTGAACTGTGGGTTGCACATGTGTAATCCACAGGGTTTTTGGCCTCAAATAGCACACACTAATATTGATCCCTTATGAGGGGATATAATAAAGCCCTCCAGAGTCGCTCTCTTGGCTTTGCCTAATTTATGAATGTGAAGGGGCGCGCTCCCGGTCGCTAGGTAACACACACTCCGTTTGACGGCTTTGTAGATTCACAGGTGTAAATTTTGGAGATTGGATTTGCTCAGTGAGCGTGTGTGAGCGTGTGTGTGTGTGTGTGAGACTATTATTCTTTCAGCTGCAGCTGATAACAGGTGAATCTGATCACAAATGCAATCATGGATAATTCTGCTCGCAGCACAGATCCACATCTGACCATCTGAGCTGCCTTAGTTCTGACGTTTTCAGTGAAAATGAATATGAAAACTGTTTGGACGCTTATGAAAGTCTGAATGCCGTTACATTGGAATATGAAGTATATAACCTAAAGTTATTTATTATAAAGCAAGATGCACAAACACAGTCACACTGTGATTTTTAGTTTTATTTTTTGAAGACATTGAGTTTTTTTAAATGGTACTTGCCATTTCTTTGTAATTGCAAAATCTAGAATATTAGAATGATTTCTGAAAATTCAGCTTTGAACACAGAAATAAATTACATTTTAAAATATATTTATATATAAAGCTGTTATTTTAAATCGTAAAAATATTTCAAGATTTTACTGTTTTTGCTGTACTTTGGACCAAATAAATGCAGGCTTGGTGAACAGACTTCTTAAAAAAAACATTAAAAATCTTACTGTTCAAAAACTGGTAATGTAGTTTACAAATATTTTTCGAATTTTTCGAATTTCTTCATTCCTTAAATTTTTTTTTTTTGTAACTCATCTTGGATAAAAGTGTCTGCTGAATGCATAAATAAAAATTTAGTCGCTCGTTTTTTTTTTTGTTTGTTTGTTTGTTTGTTTTTTTGAAGAATTTACAGGAGAACATTGAGTTTTTCTAATTCAAAATTTCACATTAAATTCAATGGTACTTCACATCTATTTGTATTTGTAAAATTTACTACAGTTTCTGAGCAATTTTTTTTTAGTATAACAACTTAAAAATGAGAACGTTTTGCAAAAGTTGCCATTAAGTTATGAAAATGTTGTTTCTGAATGTTTTCTAAATATTCTAAACATCAAAATGTTTAAAAACAAATTCCTGGTTTTGATGACATTAAGGGAAAGTCCATTTCAAATTCTATTTAAAACATTATGGGAATTAAAGAAAGAAATGATATAATTAAATGCTTTTATTTAGCAAGGATGCTTTAAACTGACCAAAAGTGATGATAAAGACATTTATAATGTTACAAAAGATTTCTGTTGTAGATAAATGCTGTTCTTCTGAACTTTTATTAATCGAAAAAAGTCTACTCAGCTGTTTTCAACATAATAATAATAATAATATTAATAATAATAAAAATGTTTTTTTATATTAATATCAGAATATTAGAATGATCTCTGAAGGATCATGTGACTGGAGTAATGCTAAAAAAATTCAGCTCTGAAATCACAGGAATAAATAAAATTTTAAAATATTTTCAAATAGAAAACAGTCATTTTAAATAGTAAAAATATTTTACAATTTTACTGTTTTTGCGTATTTTTTGTAATTCGTTTTGGATAAAAGTGTCTGCTGAATGCATAAAAACAGTGATTTTTTTAATGATTATTGGAGAACATTGAGTTTTTCTAATTCAAAATTTCACATTAAATTCAATAGTACTTGCCATTTCTTTGTAATTGTAAAATTATGAAAATATTATTTCTGAATGTTCTCTAAATAAAAAAAAAAAAAAGACTGGTTTTGCAAACGTTAAGGGAAAGTTACACTTTAAATTCCATTTAAAACATTATGGGAATTAAAGAAAGAAAACTTTTATTTAGCAAGGATGCTTTAAATTGAACAAAAGTGATGAAAAAGACATTTATAATGTTAAAAAAGATTTCTACACCAATTTTTTTTCAGTATAACTTAAATACGTTCTAAGAACGTTGCAATGAAGTTATGAAAATGTCATATCTAAATCTTCTCTAAACGTCCAGTTTTTAAAATGTAACAAAAAATTCCACGTTAAGGAAAAGTTACATTTTAAATTCCATTTAAAACATTATTGGAATGTTACTTTTGAATGTTCTCTGAACATTCTGAAACAAGTAGCAACATTTAAAAAAATGTTACAACTGTAGCAGAAAAAAAAGAATGTTAAGGAAGTTTTAAGAACGTTCCAAGCATTTGATTAAACAAAAGTTTGTTTGGTTTGAAATGATTAAACAAATCATGTTTATGCATTTAGCCAATGCTTTTATCCAACTTCCAAAAGAGGAACAAAAGCAATTCATCAAAGAGCAACAGTATTTGTAATATACAGCTCCAGGTTTATTAGACAGCTGTTTGACAGTGTAAGTAGAAAACGTCAAAACACTTCATTTGCTTTTGAGACAATATTTAGACGTGATATTTGCGCATGAAATCGTCAGCCCAGCTTTTATTTTGTATCAGTTTTGCAGGCAGTTTTGAAAAGCTCTCCTAGTGTTGACATCATCTCAACTCTTGGCATTTGAGCGGCTCCTGATTTAAGGTGTCGGTGTGGAGCCGCGTTTTTTGGCCCGGGTGGAACTAGAACTTTGGCAGCGAGTCCAGAAGGGACTTGAATGTTTATGTGTGTGTGTTTGACTTTCTATACTGGCTGTTTTCTGTTTGTTTGTGACATGCGGACGGACACGTCGACAAGTGGTAAATGAGATTGTGTGTTTGTGCGTGTGTTTGTGTGTTTTGGGGTTGGACGGCCCGATGGAAAGGTTGGAGTGAAGCCAGAGGCCGGAGAGAAACGTTTCGTGCTTATCAGACTCAACACATTGCCTCTTTCACACACACACACACACACACACAGTTCACGAGTACACAAACAACTTCCACTTTCTAGTGAATCAGGGGACGTTAAATGTTTTATCTGGTCGTGTTTGTTTGTGCGGGAATTCTCTGATATCCGCTGTCATACGTGAATTATGAGCCAATTTCCACAGTTAATGGATTTACTTCTCGTCCAAATTCGCGGCCTTTGATCTTTGACCTTTCACCCCTCCTCGCCGGATCTTAAACCCCTAATTTTGTCACGGATTCTGTTTTCTTGTTCGCGCTTGTGATCCGACTGAATATTTAGGATCTGCTTTGCACTGTAGGAGAGAAATTGTTGAGAAAATGTACAAATTTAATGCAAACTGATAAAAATAAAAAAGTCTTAAAAATATCCTTAGTAACTTTCTTTTGTCAATTTTAATTATCTTGTTATAATAAATTCATCAAGGCAAATTTTCAATAAACTGATCTGTCATTTTATTTTTAGATGTTAAATATTTTAATGTAATGTAGTTTTTTTTTTTTTTTTACATTGTACAAAAGGTTGCAAAAACTGGTAACTGGCATGCAATTTTTTTATTTTAATTTTATATTTGGTGTTTCCTTTTATATTTTGCTAATTTATAAATGTATTCTATAAATTTATAAAATAAATGTGAAAATTCATAATAAATTGTTTTATATAATGGGTGTGTTTTTGTAAATATTTGTGTTTTTATGTTTTTTTTTAATTATTTAAAAATTCGATAGCAGTGTAATAAATAATTTATATGAAGTATATTTTTAATTTGAAAATTTTAATATTTGTATAATTTATGAATGATATAATAATTTATATAATTTATGAAATAAATTATACAAAATGAGCCAAATGACTTTAAATCAACATGAAGTTTGGTATTAAAAACTTGAAAAAGTAAGTTTACCTTAGTTTTTATAAAGATATTACAACTTTTTTTTTTAAGTTAAAGTTTTGAAAATAATATTTGGTGTGTCCTTTTATATTTTGTTAATTCATAAATGTATTTTATAAATGTGAAAATTCATAGTGTTTTCTATAGGAAGTGTGTTTTTGTAAATATTTGCATTTTTACGATTTTTGAATAATTCAGAAATTTGACAGGAGTGACATGAATAATATAAATCAAATAATTATTTAATTAAAAATTATATAGTTGTACATTTTATAAATTGTATAATAATTTATAGAATTTATGAGTGAAATGATAAAAAATAAGTAAAATTACATTAAATGAACATGAAGTTTAATATTATTTATATTATATTATAAATAAAATAATATTTGGTGTGTCCTTTTATATTTTGTTAATTTATAAATGTATAAAATAAATGTGAAAATTCATAATAAAGTGTTTTATATAGAAAGTGTGTTTTTGTAAATATTTGCATTTTTATGCTTTTGAATAATTCAGCAATTTGATAGGAGTGTAATAAATAATGAAAATAAAATAATTATTTAATAAGAAAATTTCAATATTTGTATAATTAAGTAATTAAGTTAAAGTTTTTTATAATAATATTTGGTGTGTCCTTTTATATATTTTTTAATTTATAAATATATTTTATAAATTTATAAAATAAATGTGAAAATTCATAATAAAGTGTGTTTTTTGTAAATATTTGCATTTTTACACTTTTTGAATAATTCAGAAATTTGAAATGAAATAATTATTTAATTAAAAAATTATATAATTGTACATTTTATAAATGATATAATAATTAATGAATTAAATGATATAAAATAAGCCAAATAACCTTAAATGAACATGAAGTTTGGTATTAAAACTTGAAAAAATAAGTTTACCTTAGTTTTATAACGATATTACTTTTTTTTTTTTAGTCAAAGTATTTTTTTTTTAAGTTTTTTAATTCATTTTTTTCAAGTTAAAGTAAATATTTAAATTTATATTTAAATATTTAATATTCTTATTACAATGTAAGTCCAGGCATACAGAAACAAAACAATTATTTATTTGGTTTGAACAAAGAAAATAAGCCAAATTAACATGAACTTGAAAAAAGTAAGTTTACCTTAGTTTTATAAAAATATTCCAACTCAATTTTTTAAGTTCAAGTAACTTTAAATAAGTGGTTGAGTCGTAAAATATATTTGTAAGTAAAGGTTGTAAGTAAGTCAAAAAAGAAAAATCTGAAATTTAAGTTCAGTAAAGTTCAAGTATAGCCATATAACTATCAACTGCAGTGCATGCTGGGAACTCTTAAAGCCTTGACTTGATTTCAGCAAAAATGTTCACTTTGTAATTCTTTGTTCGGTCAACTGAGTTTGACCAGTTTGGAAAACATTTGTGGATTCAGTTGATCTCGTCGTCTTCTGTTGATCTGATAATATTTGTGACTCATAAACTGGAAAACGTTGTTTTTTGAATCCGTGAATGACCTTCAGTCGACGGTCACGTGATCCCGAACGACCAATCAGAAGCTCTTTAGGTTTGTAGTGGGAATTACGGCTGAAGTGGGCGTGAATGCGAGAGCCGGCGTTTATGGGATGGATTTATTAGTGAGGCGAGCGTCCGCGTTTGGCAGGAGAGAGAGGGAGCGTTTAAGAGGCTGGATGAAAGAGAAAAGCAGCACGAGATGAGGAGAGGGCTTTATAGACGGACAGAGAGATGGATGGATGAATCCGGGTCTTTAAGCTCCATTAGAAGAGCTTTATATTCAGTGTAATGAACTGAAGGGTACAGGAAGGAGAACTCAAACACACACACACACACTCCTGCTGACTCTCTTAACTTGTAAGGATATATAAGATGGTTAGTTAGTGGTCAGGGTTTAGTTGGTTAACTCTGACCTCTGTTTGCAAAAATCATCTTTGTCTATTGATGCTTATTTAAAAACAACTGTGATTTATTGAAATATATTTACATTTAAGGCAGTAATATTATCTAGTGGATGTTTAATGTGTGTCTGATTGTTTTCTGGAGGCTACTAAAGTGTGTAACGCTCTTATATTTATATATTTTTACCCAAAATATAACATTATTTACATTTTTTAACATGTATTTCAATGTTAAAATGTCCGAAGTTGTTGTTGGTGTTGTGATAAAATTTACAATAATGTTTTTACATTCTGTTAACTTTATTTTCATTAAAAAAATTATTTGAATGTTTTTCTTTTAAATTAAAGTTTTTAATGTTAAAGTTTTTGAAAGTACTTGAGATAAATAAATAATAATATATAATAGAATAATAAATAATTTAAATAAAATAATTATTTAATTTAAATTATATAGTTGTAAATTAAATGATAAAAAAGCCAAATTACATTAAATGAATATGATGTTTGGTATTAAAAACTTGAAAAAGTAAGTGTACCTTAGTTTTATAAAGATATTCCGACTGTTTTTTTTTTTTTTTAGTTAAAGTAAATATTTACATTTATATTTAAATATTTTGTATTTTTAAGTTTTTAACGTTAAAGTTTTTGAAAATAATATTTGGCGTGTCCTTTTATATTTTGTTAATTTATACATCTATAAAGTAAATGTGAAAATTCATAATAAATTGTTTTATATAGAAAGTGTTTTTGTAAATATTTGCATTTTTATGCTTTTTAAATAATTCAGTATATATATATATATATATATATATATATATATATATATATACTGAATATATATATATATATATATATATATATATATATATATATATATATATATATATATATATATATATATATATATAGTTCAATATATATATATATATATATATATATATTTTTTTTTTTTTCATGTTAAAGTTTTTGAAAATAATATTTGGTGTGTCCTTTTATATTTTGTTAATTTATAAATGTATTTTTTACATTTATAAATTAAAAACATAAAAAGATATCACAACTGTTTTTTTTTTAAGTTATAGTAAATATTTACATTTATATTTAAATATTTCATATTCTTAGTAAATACAGTGTAACTAAGTCAAAGCACACAGAAACAAAACAATTATTTATTTGGTTTAAACTAATAATCTAATAAGAAAAAAATGTTTTTTTTTTTTTACAACATTCTATTAAGTTTATTTTCATAAAAAATGGAATGTTCATTTTTAAAATTCAAAGAATTTTAAAATGTCTAGTTTGTTTTAGAATGTTATTTAAAAGTTTATTTTTAATATTCTAAGAATGTTAAAACATTTAAATCATGACAGTTTTCTTGTCATTAGAATGTTATTTAAAAGTAACACAAACGTTTTTTGGAACATTCAAGTTACAATAACATCATAAGAAAGTTCAGAGAATGTTTCTCTCTGTTGATAAGATCGTTACATAAACATTCATTTAAGAATGTTTTGTAACATTTACACAACATTTAAAAACCGTTAGTGAATGAGAACAATCGACTCTTACAAATACATTATTTTTCCATTGTTCATGGGAAAAGTGTTCAGAGAACATTCAGAAATATTGTTTTAAAGTTAATGTGAATGTTAGCAAAATGTTCTATAACTTATTTTTGATTGCTGGGAACTGTATGTGCTCCTTTTGTGAAATAATACTACATACTCATAAGTGAATAGGCAGGTTTAGCACGTCCTGTCACTGACTGGACAACTCCACATTTCACTTTATTTCATTTGCTCTACTCAGCAGTTCTTCCTACTGTACTGGAAAGAAAGAAGTACATTGTGTCTTTGCTTAGTGATGCATTTATTAATTTAATGGCCAAATGGATCTTTATGAAAGTTCACAGTGTTGTTGCAGATTAAATGAATATTTTTCATCAGGCTAGATATTGATTATTAATCATTCCAATCCCTTTATATAAAGCCCTCTATGTAAGCGTTAGCTGTCTCGCACATTTGCCATTTTTGTAGTTTTAAACACTTTTTTTAATGTGTTCTAAACAATGGAAATGGTAAACTTTTGAGTACTTTTGGGATACTCATTTCAACATATGATTTGGAACACGCTAATTCTAATTTTAAACACTATGTAAGACAGATAGTATGTGAATTGAGCTGCAAATATGAAATATAATAAAAAGTATAATATATGTATGTATATATATATATATATATATATATATATATACACTTTTTATTATATTTCATATTTGCATATATATATATATGTATATATATATATATAATTATTTAAAATAATTATAAAAATATTTATTTATTTATTTATGTATTTATAGTTAAGTATTAATATTTAAAAAATAATATTGCACATTTAATCTTTTTTTGTAAATACCACATGTAATCATTTAAAAATAAAATCAAAATTCAGTCATTATTCATTATTTAGCCTAGCAATTATTATAGTATAGTATATTAGTATATTATTTAATAATCATATTATATATTAAAATAATAAAATAATTATAATGAAAAATAATAATACAAAAATATTTATTTGTTTATTTATATATAAGTATTCATATTTTAACAAAATTATATTACAGAATTTTTAAAAATCAAATTAAAATTCAGTCTTCATTTACCCTGGCATTGTTCTGTATGCTGTATGACCTAATTAAAAATAAAAATAAATAAAAACAAAACATTTCTTACAGTTGGGTCACATATATGAAGTATAATAAAACGTATATGGCTATAAAAAGTATATTAAACATGGAATTTAAAATGAATTAATCCTTGAATGAATTATTAAAATGATTAAAATAATTATAATTAAAAAACTAAAAAATTAAAAATTAAATTAAATTTTAATTTTAAAAAATAAAAAAAAAAAAAAACATTTGTTTATTTATTTATTTATATTTAAGTATTCATATTTTTTTTTAAATATGTTTTTATGTAATTATTTTATAATTATATTTTTAGCACATTTAATAATATTTTTGTAAATACCAATATAAAAATGAAATGAAAATTCAGTCATTATTTACTCTGGTAGTGTTCTAATGCAGTATGGCATAAATAATTTAAATAAATAAATAAATAAATAAATAAACTTCTTACAAAATAAAAAAAAAGTATATGGATATAAAAAAGTATATTAAAAATAGAATTTTATATATATAATATATTATATTAGAATAATAAAATAATTATACTTAAAAACAATATATATATACATATATATATATATATATATATATATATATATATATTTGTGTATTTATATTTAAGTATTCATTTAAATATTAAATATTCATTAAAAATTATAATCATTTAAAATTAAATTAAAATTCAGTCAGTATTTACCCTGGCATGACTTAATTAAAAAATAACAAATAATTTTTTTTTTTTTTTTTTAAATCCTGTTCACACACCTAATTCAAGCTTTAAAAATAATAAAATGTCACAGAATTTTCCATACAACTTATAAGCATATTTCATGCAAAACGACAGGGTTTGGTGCAAAACAAACTGAAATTCAGTGTATTATTGAGTGATTTTGACCATTACTCTGTTGTGCACAACTGCACATTAATGAGACTGTTGAAAATTTCAGTAACATATGTTTAAGTTTCATTTTTGCAATCGACTGATGTGGATATGGGTTGAAAATATACTCAAAATGATGCAACAAATCCTCATAATTTCATAAATCCTTCATTTTTGGGATGAAACATGACTTCCCACACCAATTTGCACCAATTCCGCTCTCAGATCATCTGTCTGGACTAAACTGACGTGTTGTTCACGTGTGTTCATGAAGCAGATTTAAACGTGTTTGGCAGGAGTTTCTGAACGAGAGAAATCTGAGCTGGAGACGACTGGAAAACCACTTAAAACCACATTAACCCTCAACGTGTGTGTGTTTGTGTGAGAAATCCGCCGTCTGCTTTCTCTCGCCCGTCGTGTCTTGGCCGACGTCTCGAGGAGAGTCGCTTCGGGCGCTGCGTGTTTGCGTGTGAGATTGCGTGCGGATTTATTCGGCGGCTCTGGAGGGGACGCTAGCAAAGGTCAAAGGTCAGGCTGGACATCCCTCAAACAAACGCCCCGGTTTGCAGCCTCATCCGGCGGAACAGACGCTGCGCTCGCTGTCGGCGCGTCCCGGGGCGTCCGAGGTCAGATCGAGCTGTTCCAGGATCAGTTCTAACAGCATTGGGTCTCCCCGAAGCGGAGCTGTTTCTGATGATACAACAGCAGATCTGAGACGTCTGTGTTTCTGTGTTTCTCTTTCTCTTGTCACCACAGGCGAGGCCGTTTCACCGCCATTAACCAGAGAGACAGAAACAGAGATGAGACGCGAGGTTCAGCCGTTCGCACCAGTCTCTGGAAAGTGTTCAAAAACACGTCCGGCTCATATTCAACCTCAAATCTGGAGGAAGAAATAAGAAATTATGTTTTGCGTGAGGCGAAAGTCACACTATGACATTATTTTCATGAGTATTAAATGTTTTCAAAACCCATTTTACTTCCTAACGCGATGTGCGTCCTGGTTAATCAGGATATTTATTAAAAAATATAAATGTAGGGCAGGAGTTTATCCGTGAGGAATTGATTGGATGGTGAAAAATGCAGGGAAAAACTAAAAAAAAACTAAATAAATATGATTTTAATGGACAACTGCAAGTATTCAAAAGAATAAATGCATTATTTTCAGTAAATGCATTACAGTCATTAGAATTTGATTTTGGAGATGCTTTATTATCATGAAAATAATGTCAAATAATTAAATATAATATAATAATATAATATAATATAATATAATATAATATAATATAATATAATATAATATAATATAATATAATAATATTTTTAATGCACAGCTGTTAGTATTCAGCAGAACCAATGCATTATTTTCATAAATACATTACAGTAATAAAAATGAAATTTTGGGAGAGAGATTCAATAATCTAATCTAATCTAATATAATATAATAATATAATATAATATAGTATAATGTAGTATAGTATAATATAATATAATATAGTATAATATAATATAATATAGTATAATATAATATAATATAATATAATATAATATAATATAATACAATATAATATAATATAATACAATATAATATAATATAATATAATTTTCTTAATTTCATTTATTTATCAATCCTACTTTTTTGTAATGTAATATTGTATAATGTAGTATAGTATAGTATAATGTAATATAATATAATTTTCTTAATTTCATTTATTTATCAATCCTACTTTTTTTGTAATATAGTATAATGTAATATAGTATAATGTTGTATAATATAATATAATATAGTATAATATAATATAATATTTAATTTATAATATAATATAGTATAATGTAGTATAGTATAATATAATATAATATAATATAATATAATATAATATAGTATAATATAATATAATATAATATAATATAATATAATATAATATAATATAATATAATATAATATAATATAATATAATATAATATAATATAATTTTCTTAATTTCATTTATTTATCAATCCTACTTTTTTGTAATGTAATATTGTATAATGTAGTATAGTATAGTATAATGTAATATAATATAATTTTCTTAATTTCATTTATTTATCAATCCTACTTTTTTTGTAATGTAATATAGTATAATGTTGTATAGTATAGTATAATATAATATAATATAATATAATATAGTATAATGTAGTATAGTATAATATAATATAATATAATATAATATAATTTTCTTAATTTCATTTATTTATCAATCCTACTTTTTTGTAATGTAATATAGTATAATGTTGTATAGTATAGTATAATATAATATAATATAATATAGTATAATATAATATAATATAATATAATGTAGTATAATATAATATAATATAGTATATAATATAATATAATATAATATAATATAATATAATATAATATAATTTTCTTAATTTCATTTATTTATCAATCCTACTTTTTTGTAATGTAATATAGTATAATGTTGTATAGTATAGTATAATATAATATAATATAATATAATATAATATAATATAATATAGTATAATATAATATAATATAATATAATATAATATAATATAATATAATATAATATAATATAATATAATATAATATAATATAATATAATATAATACAATATAATATAATATAATATAATATAATATAATATAATATAATTTTCTTTAATTCATTTATTTATCAATCCTACTTTTTGTAATGTAATATTGTATAATGTAGTATAGTATAGTATAATGTAATATAATATAATTTTCTTAATTTCATTTATTTATCAATCCTACTTTTTGTAATGTAATATAGTATAATGTTGTATAGTATAGTATAATATAATATAATATAATATAATATAGTATAATGTAGTATAGTATAATATAATATAATATAATATAATATAATTAATATAATTTATAATATAATTTTTTATTTCAATCCTACTATTTTGTATAATGTAATATAGTATAATGTTGTATAATATAGTATAATATAATATAATATAATATAATATAATATAATATAATATAATATAGTATAATGTAGTATATATATATAATATAATATAATATAATATAGTATAATATAGTATAATATAATATATATATAATATAATATAATATAATTTTCTTAATTTCATTTATTTATCAATCCTACTTTTTTGTAATGTAATATTGTATAATGTAGTATAGTATAATATAATATAATATAATATAATATAGTATAATATAATATAGTATAATATAATATAATATAATTTTCTTAATTTTTTATTTTATTTATTTATCAATCCTACTATTTTGTAATGTAGTATAGTATAATGTAGTATAGTATAATATAATATAATATAATATAGTATAATATAGTATAATATAATATAATATAATATAGTATAATATAGTATAATATAATATAATATAATATAATATAATATAATATAATATAATTTTCTTAATTTTATTTATTTATCAATCCTACTATTTTGTAATGTAGTATAGTATAATGTAGTATAGTATAATATAATATAGTATAATATAGTATAATATAATATAATATAATATAATATAATATAATATAATATAATATAATATAATTTTCTTAATTTTATTTATTTATCAATTCTACTTTTTTCTATTAATATTTGGTGTGAAATATGATCCAAACATGTTCTTCATGTGAAATTCATCCAGCTAGTGTTCATGAAAATGTGATTATGATGCACACACACACACATCTGTGTGCAAATGTACACAGCTTGTGAATATTCTTCACACACACACACACACACACACACACACACACACACACACACACACACACACACACACACACATATATCTGGTGCGAGTCGTGGTCAGTTATCTCTGGGTCACACATTCATCCTGTCCTATTACGACGGACACTGCAATGAAATAGACCAATATATCAGTGTCACACGGCCACGTGTGTGTGTGTGTGTGTGTGTGTGTGCACGCACTCCAGCACAGACACACACACTCACACACTTCATATGTGGAGACACATTGGTTCATATTTCCTGTGGATGTAATCTGTGTTTGTTTCAAATGTCTCTCTCTCTCTCTCTCTCTCTCTCTCTCTCTGACTGCAGTGGATGTTTATAGGCGACTAACTGGGGATCTGTAGAGGCAGTTTTTCTTTGACACAGCGCACACAAATATTGGGTAAAATGGCTTCTTTTTAATTAAACTCGACTTTTTTTGATTGTTATTTTGCAGTATTGATGTGTTTCTTTCTGCTTGTTGCACTGCGTTCTGGAATTGCCTAATCGGTGACGGATACATGCAGCGCTGCCTTTTGATTTTGGCCAAAAGGAGACAAAATAATACTACTGCCTTTACAACACAAACAACAAAAACAGAAAAAAAAAAATACAAAACCAGTCATAAGAATCAATTTTTAATTCTTTTAATGTATACATCATCTTTCCATAAGTTTTCCATTGATGTATGGTTTGTTATGATAGGACAATATTTGGCTGAAATACAACTGTTAGAAAATCTGGAATCTGAGGGTGCAAAAAAATCTAAATATTGAGAAAATCACCTTTAAAATTGTCCAAATGAGGTTCTCAGCAATGCATATTACTAATCAAAAATTAAGTTTTGATATATTTACGGTAGGAAATTTTAAAAATATCTTTATAGAACCTGATCTTTACTTAATATCCTAATGATTTTTGGCATAAAATAAAATTTTTGACCCATACAGTGTATTTTTGGCCATTCCTACAAATATAGCCGTGACTGGTTTTATGATCCATATGATGGTCACATATAATAAAAATAAAATAATTTATGTATAAAAATGTAGTAATATTTTTTAAATAATTATAATTGTTTTATATTTCATAATTATTTTGTAAATTATAAATATTATATCTTAATGATGTATATATTTAGGACACATTATAATGCTGTCCAGATAGTCAGCAGTAAAATAGTCTGAAAAATTGCTTTCAAAATTTATTAGAAATATAATAATAAAAAATAAAAACAGTAATAAAATAATGTCTGTATAATTAATATATATTACAATGCTGTCTAGACACAAAAAACAAAAGTCTAAAAAATAGCAATAAAATGATAAAAATACAAAAATACAAAAAAATAGTAATAAAATATATATTAAATTATAATTAATATTAATTTACACACACACACACACAAACATATATATCTGGAATCTGAGGGTGCAAAAACAAAAATTAAATTATTTAGAAAATTGCCTTTGAAGTTGTCCAAATGTAGTTTTTAGCAATGCATATTACTAATCAAAAAATTTTCGAAAAGTTTCAATATATTTATGGTAGGAAATTTACAAAATACCTTCATGGAACATGATCTTTACTTAATATCCTAATGATTTTGGCATAAGAGAAACATTTTAAAACATACAATGTATCTTTGGCTATTGCTACAAATATACCCGTGCTAAATAATAATAATAATAATAAAATGTATTAAAATATTGTAATATTTTTTAAAATAATTATAATGTTTTTAAAATTATTTTTTATATAATTATTTAATTATATAAAATATTTTTTTAATTATTTTTTAAATGATAAATATTATACCTTAATAATGTATATTAATTTTAATTAAATATATTTCATGTAATCTATGTGAAGACTGACTTTAAAGGAGCTGTCTACGATGCATTATAATGCTGTCTAAATAGTCAGCAATAAAATAGTCGGAAAAATATTATTACTAAATATACAAAAATATAATAATAAAAAATAAAAATATTAATAAAAATTATGCATTTAAAATTGATATATATTAATTTTAAAGAATTATATAATTTATTTAATATAATATATAATTCATATATTTTACTGCCTTTACAGGACCAATTTATGATATATTACAACGCAATATCAAAAACATTGGAATAAAATATAATAAATAAGAAAATAAATATAAACCATAAAATAAGATTATATAATAAAATAATACAATAATAAAAAATAACGATAAACAGAGTGATTCTGTGTATGTAGTGCACTCCAGTCACTTATGAGGTTCATTTGAGTGCAGATATATAGGATGCAGACAGTCAGTGAGCTTAGTTTTGGAACAGAGTCACTCTGCACTTGTTTTTCATTCTCTAGTTGAAGCACATGGTTCAGTGAACTCAACCAGACAGAGAGAGAGAGAGAGAGAGAGAGAGAGAGAGAGAGAGACGCTCTACAGGCCGTCACACACACACGCACACACACTCGCTGCCCCCTGTCCTGCTGGCTAAATATCAGTCCTCTGAGGCATTCGTTTGGAACACTTCGGAGATGGAGTGATAAAATCCAGGAGAGAGAGAGAGAGAGAGAGAGAGAGAGAGAGAGTGAGTGAGTTGAGTCTCTCTGGAGTGTTTTCCATGTTTTTTTTCTCTCACAGTGGGAAGAGAGACCAAAGGTAAACATCAGCGGCGCGTCAGGGTGGAAAACACACTCATTTATTTTTCATCTTTTCATTTTTCATCCTCCCCATTCAATTATCCGTTTGCTGTCACCGCTGGAAACCACATTTAGTGATTTTCAGCCGAGTGAGTTTGCCGGAAACATCAGCTTTTGGAGGATTCACAAACATACGGCCGAATATCAGCGTTTCTGCAGTTCACACCTCCATACTGCAATAAAACATAGTAAAAACATGGTAATTCGTTAGAAAACAACTAGTAGTCACAGTAGGGTTTATTTTAATGTTGCAAAAAATATTTCGGGTTGTAAATTGTAAAATAAAACATGACTTCACATATGTAAATATGACATGGTACAAGTTTTAATTGAATACTGTATTTATTAATTTATTTATTAATTAAAAAATATACATTAATGTAGTACGAAATGTATAAGTTAGCATAAAATGTATTTTTAAATTATTCTTAAAATTAATTTATTATAAAAAATATATATATGTAAATGTCAATTACATTCATGTTTTTATATATATATATATATATATATACACACACAATTTAAATTAATATTTTTTTAAATTAAACTGTATACTGTATTTGCTAAATAATTTATTAATTAAAAAATATAAATTAATGAATTTATTATGAAAGATTACTACAACATGTACTGTTAATTTATTCTTAAAATTAATTTATTATAAAATATATACATTTAAATGTAACTTACTTCCATGTTTAGTTATATATGTTTAGTTTAAATTAATTTTAATTAAAAAAAATAAAATACTGTATTTATTAAATTATTTAATAATTAAAAAATAAAAAATAATGTATTATGAAAGGTATTAGTATAAAATGTATTGTTCATTTATTCTTTTGAAACCTAATTCATTATAATATATATATATATATATTCTTTTTTTTTTTAAATATAAATTAAATTATTATGAAAGGTATTAGTATTAAATGTATTGTTAACTTATTCTTAAAATTAATTTATTATAAAATATATACATTTACATGTAAATTACATTCATGTTTAGTTATAGATATATCTATACAGTTTCAATTAATTTTAATATATATTTTTAAATTATTAAAATTAAATAAAAAAATTTAATTAACTGTTAAATTATAAAATATATTATAAAATATCAACTACACACATACACAACAGTACATTCTTTATTAAATGATAAAATGCATACATTTAATGTACATTCTATATATTTAATATATAAAATATACTGTATTTAAATAAATATATATTTAATATTATATATAATATTTATAAAATATATTTATTTACATTTACATAAATGTTATATGTGCGATTTATAAAATATACTACATAAAAAAGATTCAACTATACATTAGGTTATCATCCCAGTTAGAAATGTAGATTTGGGTGTTTTTGGGGGGTTTTGAAGTTATTAAAATTCTGACTGAGACGTTCAGATGTCAGTCAGCGGTCAGCAGACGGACTTGTTTTAATATGGAAATAATATGGAAAAACGAGCCCTTTCATAATAAAACACAGTGAAGGCCTCCTGACCTCACGAGCAAGAGCCGTTTTAATGGCGCTCCGCTCCTCATCGCTTCTGTTTCTGCTGGTCTGAACTGAGTTTTGCGCCGGATCTCGCTCAAGGTGACGTGAGGTGACGCCGCTCTGTTCCTCGGCCAATTTCTGCTGAACGGCCGCGTTATTAACGGCTGTTTTACTCGGTACAGGCCGTGAGAAATCCATCGGCTCGGTTAAACAGCTGAAATGTGAGCGTTGTGCCTTCAATGCGCCACTTAAACTGAAACTACCCCAAAAATATTATCACTTTTTACTCTTTCTCTCTCCCTCAGGTGAAACACACACTCACAGTGGCGATGAGTTGGATAATATTGATCGCTCTAATCATTCTGCAGATATACGGCTTTCTGATAAAGCGCCGCTGCTGCTCTCGGTGACGCACCGCGCAGCGCCGTAAATATTCCGCGCTCACGAGAGGAAGGAAATGAAAGTCGCTCGTCGTCGTATTTCCTCTAGATTGTGTTTGTTTTCCTGTGTAATAATCAATGTGCTCGGGACGGATATGAGCTATGAGCTCTCGTTTCTCTCTCAATCACACTCATGAAAGATCTTCACACGCATTGTGCTTCAGTTAGAGATAAACCGGATGAACTAATAAACCGTTCAATGATCGTTCTCGTGATTCAGTATGATCGGCTGGTTGTTCGTAACCTCTGTGTTTTGTTGTGTGCAGGTTTTCATCCGCAATACTGGAATCAATGACTTACTAGATTCAGAAAATGACACTTTAGAAAAGTATGAAGAAAACTGGCCACATCATCATTATGACAGAACATCATAATCATAAGACAAAAAGTTAAAAGTTAAAAACATAAAAGACAAAACTAGGCTTAATTCTGAGATAAAAAGTCAAAATTTGCTTGTAAGATCAAAAGTCGAAATTATGAGATATTTGTGAATTATAAGAAAAAGCTATAATTATGACATAAAAGTCTCAAACATGAGGTCATAATTATACAAAATCTTAATTATGAGATATTAGTTTATAAATAGATAAAAAAGTTTGTCAAGACTTGAGAAAGCCTGACCAGAAAGTTTGAAAAAGTTCTAAAAGTTTCTAAAAGATTTTAAAATTTTAAAAAAGTTTGACAGTTTCCAGTCTGAAATAGATTGAGCTTTAAAGCCTGAGTGTTTTAAAGGCTAATCTGTCAGATAGATAGATAGATAAATGTTACTAGCATGATTAACATATTACTAACATATTGTTAGTATGATTAGGAAGCTATTAGCAAGTTACTAGCATGTTGTTATATAGTACATAAATAATACATAATGATAAAATTAAGTCTAAATTATGAGATACGTCAAAAATTAGTCATAAATATGAAGTATTTGTCTGTCTATATTTATTATAATTATGACATAAAAGTCACAAATATGAGAAGTCATAATGCAAAATCTAAATGATGAGATCCTAGTTTATAATTATGAGATTACAAAACGATGAAATAAAAAGGCTAAATTATGAAATTATACTAAATCATAAATATAAGATAAGTCTTTTTTATCTTTCTATATATATTTATAAAAATCATTAATGTACATTTCTTCATATAAAAAATGTGACTTAAATTGATTGGATTTTTAAAAAATATATATTTATTTACATAATTTTTGCTTTCTCTAAAATGTTTCCTCGACTTTCCCTGGTGTTTGTTATTTACTAGATGAGGATTAAGAATTTTTTAAAAAAATTCTGTCCAATTAAATATTTTAGAGCCTGCCACCGATATTCATCTAAATTATATTATATTTTATTTTAAAGAAAAAAAGTTGAGGGGTTAAATGAGTATTTTAATGCTTGTTTTGTGTGTGTGGTGGAGCAGCAGTGCTGTAGATCTGATGTGTGTGTGTGATGGTCTCTGTTCAGGATTATTCATGTGTTTCTCTGCTGTTCATTGTTGTTTTCTGTTCATTTCTCTGTTTAAACACCTGCTCTGCTGTCTGTCTCTCTCTCTGTCCATCCGTCCGTCCGTCTGTCTCTCTCTCTCTCTCTCTGGCTCTCGTGGTCTTTTGCCAAAGTAATTACACACTATGAGGTAAATGACGCTTTCACACTCTCATTCTGCCGTATCCAGATGGATGAAGCTGCTGTCTGTCTGTGTTTGTGTGTGTTCGTGTGAATCTCATATGTGGTGTGTGTTGCTCTGTTGTTCACTCTACAGGTGGCAAATCATTATGCAGACCTGTCTGTCTTTCTGTCTGTTCGTCTGTCCGTCTCTGTCTGTCTGTCAGACGGTGAGTGATCAGTCAAGCACAAAGCAGTCAGATCTTCTCAGAGAACGTCACTTTACAGTTCTACACACACACACACACACACACAGATGCTGTGACCGTAAAAAGCTGTCAGTCACAGATGACATGAACAGAATAAAACACAAGCCGTCTGCTGTCTTTGTCTGTTCATGTGTTTATTTATTTGTTTCACATATCAGTGTTGTTATTATTTATTTTAACCCCTTTAAATGTACAATTTTTTGGTCTTGGCATGAAAATAATTTATACGTTTTTAGGTTTTTAAATTTTTAACTCTTTTTCTAGTATTTTATTTTTTTTTTATCAATTTCAGAAGCAGCACTGCATGAGCAATGGTATATATTTTAATTAGTTTTTAACTTTATTCCCTGAAAACATTTTTATTCCAGTTGAAGTTTTAGGAATTTTGTTGTGTTTCTGACATTTTTAGTTTTTAAAAAATTCTGTTTAGCTTTTTATTTTAATTTTAAAATAATTTTAAATTATTTAATGTAAATAATTAATGTATTCATTTATTTTAATTTATTTAATTAATTTATTTAAACAGATAATTGGAGTACATTTTTGGTTTGTTTACTTAAAAATTTCACATTTATTTTAATGCATCACTTGTTATTTCCTTTGTAACTGATTCCAGGTAAATCATACATTTATTTTAGATTTTTCATTTAATAATTGTATTTTATTCCAACTTTGCTCCCTGAAAACCTTTTTATTTTACTTGAAATTTTAGTAACTTTGTTATGTTTCATTTTTATTCCTTTTTTTTCATTCTATTTAGCTTTGTATTTTAATTTTAAAATAATTTTAATTTAAATAATGTATTCATTTATTTGAATTGAATTTATTTTAACTTATTTCTAAAAATTTTTTTATTTTAATTTAGACTATTGGAGTACATTTTTAGTCTGTTTACTTAAAAAATTCACATTTATTTCAATGCATCACTTATTATTTTTTTGCAGTTGTTTCCAGGTAAATCATACATTTATTTTACATTTTTCGTATAATATTTGTAATATATTTCAAAATTTTTGTTTTAGTTGAAATTCTAGTAATTTGTTATGTGTTTTTATTAGTTTTATTTTATTTTATTTTATTTTATTTTATTTTATTTTATTTTATTTTAATAAAAATAAATTTCAATTACCAAACATATTTTTAAAATTATTTTCTTATGTGGTTAAATGAACTTATTTTAGTTTTTAAAAATCTAATATTTATATATTGTTTAATTTCAACTTTATTACATTTATTTCATTTTTTTATATTTTATGTTTGAACTAACAATAATAACGTTGCTCTATCTATATTTTTATCTCTGTTGTTACATGTAAACAATAAGCTCCGCCCCCAAACTCTCCCTATTGGCTGATTCAATATTTCTTCTCAAACTTTTACATTAATGTTACATTCAAGCAACTGACATGATCACTGTGTGTGTCTCACAGGATCGAACCCATGACCTGCATGTCGCTAGCGCTATTGGTCCAGCAGACGATGAAGATCTCTGCTCACTTTCAGCAGGTTAGTAGCTGTGGTTTTCTGGGCGTTTGCTCTGAGCGTTTGGCCGGACGGGTGTTTATCTGAGCCAATCGGTGTCTGACAACAGCAGCAACAGGGACGAGTGTGTGTGTGTGTGTGTGTGTGTGTGTGATTTTGGAACAGAGTTTGTTTCTGCAGCTTCAACACGAGTGTTTGGCCTCCGTGATGTTCAATGGATGATTAGAATTGCAAATCACACACAGCGGTCCGGCGAACACGCGTTCTCTCGCTCAGAGCGGAGACATCCGGGCGCGAGGCCAGAACGGCTCCACAAGCTTCATGTTGAGAGGTGAAGTGTGTCGCTTCTGTGTTTGTGAGCGTCTCAGTAACAGGTGAAAGATGATGATGAGTCTCTGAACACTTATGAATCAGATCATCATATAGCAGTCTAAACACAAGCTGTGAGTGTATAAATACATGCAGGTCGATATTTTCTCTCATTGAAACATTTAGTATTAATCATCATCATAATTTGACTGAAAAATGAGGAGATTAATTTCTCAGCATTTGTTTTGCATGAGTTTGTCAGTGGCTTATTCTAAAATTCTAAAACCCATCAGTTTGTTTTCATATACTTTATTATTTACACTTAATTAATTAAAAATATTTTAAAAACTTTTTTTTATTTTATACTTTATTTTAACTATTTATTTATTTTCAAATTGTGATTCAGGTTGTTCTAACTCAAAGATTACAGATGGCAAAAATTAGTTTTTAATTAGCCATTTTTTAATTTGTTTTCTTGTAAAAATAGCTAACAATTCTGAAAAGGATTTTACTCAAGAAGCAAAAATATCTTCTTAATATTAACTTGTGAAGCAAAAGCAACTTTTAAAAATGTGTCTTTTTTTAGTCATTTTTTACAGTAAAAATATCTAAAAATAATGAAAAATGATAAATTTACTTGCAAAACAAAAATTATCTTAGAATGTTTTTAATTAGTCTTTTTAAGTCATTTGTACAGTAAAAATATAAAAACATACTGAAAAAGGTTACATTTACTTGCAAAGCAAAAATTATTTTAATATGTTTTTAATTAGTCTCTTTAAGTCATTTTAAATAGCAAAAATATCTAAAAATACTGGAAAAGGATCAATTTACTTGTGATGCAACAACTATTTTTTAGTATGTTTTTAATTAGTCTTTTTTAAGTCATTTTTTACAGTAAAAATACTAGAAGAGGATCAATTCACTCACGAAGGAAAAACTTTTTTAAAAATGTTTTTAATTAGTCTTTTAAGTAATTTTTTACAGCAAAAACATCCAAAAATACTGAAAAAGAAAAAATTAGATAAATTTATTGGTGAAGCAAAAACGATTTTTTAGTTTTTAATTAGTCTTTTAAGTCATTTTTACAGTAAAAAATATTTTTTTTTAAAAAAAATGATGCATTTACTCGCAAAGCAAGAATTATGTTTTAATGTTTTTAATTTTTTTTTTTTTTTTTTTACATTTTCTAGTAAAAATGTGTAAAAATGCTGAAAAAGGATTTGAGAACCAAAAAAAAGATTTCTTAATGAGTTTTTAGGCTTTTTTGTTTTCCAGTAAAAATGCCTAAAATACTTTTAAAATAGATATGTTTACTTAAGCAAAAAATGACTTTTTAATTAGTAATTTTTTAAGTAATTTTTTAAAGTAAAAATATCTAAAAATACTGAAAAATGATCAATTTACTTAAAAAAAAATTGCTTCTTAAAATGTATTGTTTTTAATTAGTCTTTATTTCCAGTAAATAAAAACATATAATGCTGAAAAAAGATCAATTAATTTGATAAGCAAATAAATAAATGAAAATAAAAATTAAATAAAAGATTGCTATTAAATAATGAAACTAACTAAATAATTAATAATTAATTAATAAAAAAAAAAAAAAATATATATATATATATATATATATACACATTTTTTTTACATTTGTTTTTACTTGTTTTCCAGTCTAAATTGTTTTTTTTTTAGTTAAATGGTAAAAAATGAGATACATTTACTTGAGAAACAAAAAATGATGTAAGTTTTTAATTAATAAATTAATATATAAATAGTAATAATAATTAAACTTTGTTGTTTATTTCCAGATGTTTGATGTGAACTTAGATATTTGGACTGCACGGTACATGTAATGTAAAGTCACTGAAATGAAATGAAATGAACTGTCTGCAGTGTCAGTATGAATATAAATGCTTCTCTCTGGTGTTTGTGTGTCTCTGGTCTGCTGTGAATGTGTTTCTCTTCACACCCGTTTGACTCTGTTTATCTGTCTCTTCACACACGGCTTTCTGTTTCTTTTAGCATCTTTCTTTTTTTCTCTTTGTTTTCTCTCTTCACGACAGAACCTCATTCATTCACATTCTCTCTCTTACGTGTTTCTTTCTCTCCTTCATTTACTTTCTGGGTCGCAGTTTTACTCCTAAATGTGATTTCAGAGCCCAAGTTGAAATGTCTCAGAGAAACACATAAACCGTTTAAAGAGAGAGAAGCGAGCGGCTGCCTTATTCACAGTACGGATGTTAGTCAGGCTCCACAGCGCATTTACACTCCCGACCGGCTGGGTTTATGCGGTTAGTTCTTCACAACTAGTTCTTAACTGCAAAAAAAACATTCTGATGGGTCACAGAAGTCAAACAATGCAAGTAATGGGAATAATTTGAAATGATTAAAATAATTTTATGATTTTGAAAGAAGTCTCTTCTGCTCACCAAGGCTGCATGTATTTGATAAAAAATAGTAAAATATTATTATAATTTCAAATAACTTTTTTCTGTGTGAATATGTGTTTAAATAGAATTTATTTCTGTGATGCACAGCTGAATTTCCAGTATCATTACTCCAGTCTTCAGTGTCACATGATCCGTGAGAAATCATTCTAATATGCTGATTTGCTGCTCAAAGAACATTTCTAATGATTTTGAGAAGAAAGTCAAAATATTCTGAGAATAAAATGTAAATACTATGAGAATAAAGTCAAAATATTACGAGGATAAAGTCAAAATACTACAAAAGTAAAGTCAAAATACTACGAAAATAAAGTTGAAATACTGCGAAAATAAAGTGGAAATATTACGAGAGTAAAGTCGAAATATTACAAGAATGAAGTTGAAATACTACGAGAGTAAAGTGGAAATGTTATGAGAGTAAAGTCGAAATATTACAAGAATGAAGTTGAAATACTACGAGAGTAAAGTCGAAATACTACGAAAATAAAGTGGAAATATTACGAGAGTAAAGTCGAAATATTACGAGAGTAAAGTTGAAATATTACAAGAATGAAGTTGAAATACTACAAGAGTAAAGTTGAAATACTACGAGAGTAAAGTCGAAATACTACGAAAGTAAAGTGGAAATGTTACGAGAGTAAAGTCGAAATATTACGAGAGTAAAGTCGAAATATTACGAGAGTAAAGTTGAAATATTACAAGAATGAAGTTGAAATACTACGAGAGTAAAGTCGAAATATTACGAGAGTAAAGTCGAAATATTACAAGAATGAAGTTGAAATATTACGAGAGTAAAGTCGAAATATCACGAGAGTAAAGTCGAAATATTACGTGAGTAAAGTCGAAATATTACGAGAGTAAAGTCGAAATATTACAAGAATGAAGTTGAAATATTACGAGAGTAAAGTCGAAGTATTACGAGAGTAAAGTCGAAATATCACGAGAGAAAAGTCGAAATATTACGAGAGTAAAGTCGAAATATTACAAGAATGAAGTTGAAATATTACGAGAGTAAAGTCGAAATATTACGAGAGTAAAGTCGAAATACTACGAAAATAAAGTGGAAATATTACGAGAGTAAGGTCAAAATATTACAAGAATGAAGTTGAAATACTACGAGAGTAAAGTCGAAATACTACGAAAGTAAAGTGGAAATGTTACGAGAGTAAAGTCTAAATATTACGAGAGTAAAGTCGAAATATTACGAGAGTAAAGTTGAAATATTACAAGAATGAAGTTGAAATACTACGAGAGTAAAGTCGAAATATTACGAGAGTAAAGTCGAAATATTACAAGAATGAAGTTGAAATATTATGAGAGTAAAGTCGAAATATCACGAGAGTAAAGTCGAAATATTACGAGAGTAAAGTCGAAATATTACGTGAGTAAAGTCGAAATATTACGAGAGTAAAGTCGAAATATTACAAGAATGAAGTTGAAATACTACAAGAGTAAAGTCAAAATATCACGAGAGTAAAGTCGAAATATTACGAGAGTAAAGTCTAAATATTACAAGAATGAAGTTGAAATATTACAAGAATGAAGTTGAAATACTACGAGAGTAAAGTCGAAATATTACGAGAGTAAAGTCGAAATATTACGAGAGTAAAGTCGAAATATTACAAGAATGAAGTTGAAATACTACGAGAGTAAAGTCGAAATATTACGAGAGTAAAGTCGAAATATTACGTGAGTAAAGTCGAAATATTACGAGAGTAAAGTCGAAATATTACAAGAATGAAGTTGAAATACTACAAGAGTAAAGTCAAAATATCACGAGAGTAAAGTCGAAATATTATGAGAGTAAAGTCGAAATATTACGAGAGTAAAGTCGAAATATTACAAGAATGAAGTTGAAATACTACAAGAGTAAAGTCAAAATATCACGAGAGTAAAGTCGAAGTATCACGAGAGTAAAGTCGAAATACTATGAAAATAAAGTGGAAATATTACGAGAGTAAAGTCGAAATACTACGAAAGTAAAGTGGAAATGTTACGAGAGTAAAGTGGAAATGTTACGAGAGTAAAGTCGAAATATTACGAGAGTAAAGTTGAAATATTACAAGAATGAAGTTGAAATACTACGAGAGTAAAGTCGAAATATTACGAGAGTAAAGTCGAAATATTACAAGAATGAAGTTGAAATACTACGAAAGTAAAGTGGAAATGTTACGAGAGTAAAGTGGAAATGTTACGAGAGTAAAGTCGAAATATTACGAGAGTAAAGTTGAAATATTACAAGAATGAAGTTGAAATACTACGAGAGTAAAGTCGAAATATTACGAGAGTAAAGTCGAAATATTACAAGAATGAAGTTGAAATACTACGAAAGTAAAGTGGAAATGTTACGAGAGTAAAGTCGAAATATTACGAGAGTAAAGTCTAAATATTACAAGAATGAAGTTGAAATATTACAAGAATGAAGTTGAAATACTACGAGAGTAAAGTCGAAATATTACGAGAGTAAAGTCGAAATATTACGAGAGTAAAGTCGAAATATTACAAGAATGAAGTTGAAATACTACGAGAGTAAAGTCGAAATATTACGAGAGTAAAGTCGAAATATTACGTGAGTAAAGTCGAAATATTACGAGAGTAAAGTCGAAATATTACAAGAATGAAGTTGAAATACTACAAGAGTAAAGTCAAAATATCACGAGAGTAAAGTCGAAATATTACGAGAGTAAAGTCGAAATATTACGAGAGTAAAGTCGAAATATTACAAGAATGAAGTTGAAATACTACAAGAGTAAAGTCAAAATATCACGAGAGTAAAGTCGAAGTATCACGAGAGTAAAGTCGAAATACTATGAAAATAAAGTGGAAATATTACGAGAGTAAAGTCGAAATACTACGAAAGTAAAGTGGAAATGTTACGAGAGTAAAGTGGAAATGTTACGAGAGTAAAGTCGAAATATTACGAGAGTAAAGTTGAAATATTACAAGAATGAAGTTGAAATACTACGAGAGTAAAGTCGAAATATTACGAGAGTAAAGTCGAAATATTACAAGAATGAAGTTGAAATACTACGAAAGTAAAGTGGAAATGTTACGAGAGTAAAGTGGAAATGTTACGAGAGTAAAGTCGAAATATTACGAGAGTAAAGTTGAAATATTACAAGAATGAAGTTGAAATACTACGAGAGTAAAGTCGAAATATTACGAGAGTAAAGTCGAAATATTACAAGAATGAAGTTGAAATACTACGAAAGTAAAGTGGAAATGTTACGAGAGTAAAGTCGAAATATTACGAGAGTAAAGTCTAAATATTACAAGAATGAAGTTGAAATATTACAAGAATGAAGTTGAAATACTACGAGAGTAAAGTCGAAATATTACGAGAGTAAAGTCGAAATATTACGAGAGTAAAGTCGAAATATTACAAGAATGAAGTTGAAATACTACGAGAGTAAAGTCGAAATATTACGAGAGTAAAGTCGAAATATTACGTGAGTAAAGTCGAAATATTACGAGAGTAAAGTCGAAATATTACAAGAATGAAGTTGAAATACTACAAGAGTAAAGTCAAAATATCACGAGAGTAAAGTCGAAATATTACGAGAGTAAAGTCGAAATATTACGAGAGTAAAGTCGAAATATTACAAGAATGAAGTTGAAATACTACAAGAGTAAAGTCAAAATATCACGAGAGTAAAGTCGAAGTATCACGAGAGTAAAGTCGAAATACTATGAAAATAAAGTGGAAATATTACGAGAGTAAAGTCGAAATACTACGAAAGTAAAGTGGAAATGTTACGAGAGTAAAGTGGAAATGTTACGAGAGTAAAGTCGAAATATTACGAGAGTAAAGTTGAAATATTACAAGAATGAAGTTGAAATACTACGAGAGTAAAGTCGAAATATTACGAGAGTAAAGTCGAAATATTACAAGAATGAAGTTGAAATACTACGAAAGTAAAGTGGAAATGTTACGAGAGTAAAGTCGAAATATTACGAGAGTAAAGTTGAAATATTACAAGAATGAAGTTGAAATACTACGAGAGTAAAGTCGAAATACTACAAAAATAAAGTGGAAATATTACGAGAGTAAAGTCGAAATATTACGAGAATGAAGTTGAAATATTACGAGAATAAAGTCGAAGTATTATAAGGATAAAACTTTATTTTCAAAATATTTAGACTTTATTCTTGTAATTTAGAGTTTATTCTCAAAATATTTTGACTGTATATTTCAACATTAATCTTGTAATCTTAATTTTTTTTTAACATGGCACTAAAACGCCGTCGTAGAAAACAGCTATTTGAAATTCTCAATATATTTATATATATTTTTTAATTGGGCGTCTCTGATTTCAGTCACACATGTACATTCAGACGCTCATGACTGAGGTTTAATCATTATTACATGTGTTCAGTGTCAGTCTGATTAAGGAATTGATCAGATAATGAAGAGGCGGATCAATCAGCTGATCAATTACAGTTTCATTTATTAGTGTGAAAGTGTCTGTACACTCGTGTTCCTGCAGTGTTACGAGTGAGAGTTTCGACTGACCACCAGAGCCTGTTTCCTATTTGGGGTCACTGTAGGGGTCTGACACACACACACACACACACTCACACACACAATAGTTTAGATCTGTTCTCTGCATGAGGTTCAACAGGGTAAATTATTCTCTCTGCCTTCTTCCATCATGCTGAAATTACCCCTCCAGCCCCCGCTGATACCCCACAACACACACACACACACACTCATACACTCACTCATACACTCATCCTAATGTACACACTGGTTTACAAGCAGCCCAATGCCACCTTATCTTTAATTAACACACACACACACACACACACTCAGAGATGTGGACCATTTTCAGTAAATGCTGCCGTTGTGCCAGGAAATTTTCGGATATTTTGTATTTTATCATTTCATTTTAAAAAGGTTACGGATTGAAGTTTGAAGAAATCATATTTTCCCTCCTCACGCTTAAAGTAGCAGAGTCACAAACACTGCGAGACCGACACAGGAGCACACGTGTCCCTAAAATTCACAAGTTTATCTTATGTATTAAAACTACCTTAAAATAAATAAATAAAAAAGAGTATTTATTTGTTTGTTTGTTTGTTTGTTTACATGGTATTTTATACCTTTATTTTATTTAACATTAGAATTTTTTCTACATTAATTTAATATTTTATTGTATATTATTTATTTTATACTTCATACTTGTTTATTTTATTTATTTATTCATTTATTTATTCACATGGTATATTATACCTTTAGTTTATTTAGCATGTTTTATTTATACATTATTTGTAATATTTTTTATTGTGTGTTATTTATTTAGTTTATACTTTATACTTGTTTGTTTATTTACATGGTATTTTATACGTTTAGTTTAACATATTTTTTCTACATTAATTTAATATTTTATTGTGTTATTTATTTTATACTTTATACTTAAAATATAAAATAAATAAAAAAAAATATATTTTATTTATCGTAATATTTTGTTTGTTTGCTTTTAACATGTTATACCTTATTTAATATTTAGCTTATTTTATTTAACATGAGAATTTATTTTTTATTTTATTTAACATGGTATACTTATTCATATATTAATTTAATATTTTATTGCATGCTATTTTTTTATTTATGTTATGCTTTATACTTAAAATATAAAACAAATGAAATGTATTTAGTAATTTAAGAAGTTTTATTTATTTATTTTAATTTTTTTGTTTTCCTTAACATGTATTTTATACTTTATTTAATATTTTATTTAACATGCTATTTATTTATTTATTTGTTTGTTTGTTTTTACTTAATAAATAAATACATCTATAATTTTTTATTTTAATATTTTTATTTGTTTTAACTTAATTAATTTATTTATTTACTTTTAATGTAATGTTTTTCATCCATTCATTCAATTCAAATAGTTTAATTTATGCTATTTTGAGTTATTTGTTAAACATGTTATTTATCTATTTTATACTTTAATATTTTGTTTATTTAACATGCTATTTATTTATTTTTACTTAATAAATAAATACATTTATAATTTGTTATTTAATATTTAGTTTGTTTTATTTAACTTAATTTATTTGTGTATTTTATAAATTATTTATTTAAAATTTTATGTCATGTTTTTATTTATTCATCCATTCATTCAATTCAAATTATGTTTAATTTATGCTATTTTGAGTCATAACTGTTCTAAATTCTAAATCTTTTGGGTTAAATTAACCCCCCCCCCCTTTTTTTTTTTTTTTTTGGAGTTTTTAATCTTTTTTCCCTATAAAATATATTTTAAAAAATCCCTAATATAAGATTTACTTGAGAAGCAACACTGCATTCTGTTCGAAAAGTCTTAATATCTTATGCCATGTTGCATCTTTTGTCAAGGATTTTTAGGTATTTTACTGGAAAACAAGTCAAACGGATTAATTAAAAACAAAAATGCAAATTAAGAGAAGGTTTTTTTGCAGCACTGTTAATTAAATTTGTATTAAGTCTCACACAAACAAGCAAATCCCAGTATTGATGAACAGGTATTGAAACAAACGCAGGCTGTGTTCGTCCTCCCACCGATAAACATAAGATATGAAGGAGCGTAACGATGAAACATGGACGCGGCGTCTCGGCATCTGCTGATCGTCTCGAGAGAGAGAAATAAACTCAATCACAAGCTGCTCCCACAGAAGCACTTTAAAATTGATTTAATATTTATTTACTATAAGAGCAGCCGGATCCTTTGATTTACTCTCGACTTTCATCACGGCTCTGTGATGTGTAGAATTTAATCAAACTCTGAATGAGAGACAGAGACAGAGACAGAGATTCTGCTCACTCTCCGTCAGTCAGATGGACGGATCGAGAGACAAAAAGAAAGAGACATTCATGTCAGTAAAGGACATGAATCTGATCTGACGTTCACACTGCAGATGAATACGGATGTCACTCCTGTTCTCACACTGATTCATGTTCACACACACTTCACTTATTTACACCAGCGACAAACAACCTGATTCACTCCTGAATGACTGAGCGGCACAACACAGGAACAGTTCATCAAAACAACTTTTTCTGTCTTAATACTCAACATTTTTAGTGCTTTTCCTGGAATACACAAGCTTACATTTTTGGTAAATGAAGAAATGAATCAACATTGACTTTTCTGTAAAATAAAATAAAATAAAATAAAATAAAATAAAATAAAATAAAATAAAATAAAATAAAATAAAATAAAATATTTAATTGTGTTTTATAAAAGTGTCTGTATATAAATTATTAAACAAAAGTATTTGAAATCATAAAATGTACAATGTTTATTATTAGAAATATATATTTAATATTAATTAATAATTTATTTAATTTCTAATTAAGTCATATAATTAAATAACAATACTTTTAATCGTTCGTACAATATTTATTTATTTATAAAAATATCAGAAATATATATTTAATATAATAAGTGTGTGATATCATCATCCAAGTTATTTATTTTTTAAATATATTTATTATTCATATATAATTATAATATAAATAAATGTAAACAAAGTATATTAAAATTGAATCACAATAGCAAAAATATATAAATAACAATTATAAACCAGCAAAAATATTTGACCTCCTTATTTGTACAATATTCATTATGTATAAATATATACATACTTTAATTAATTAGTTAATAATTAATTTGTTTATTTGTATATTGTAATAGTGTGTGTGTATATAAATTATTCAAGAAAAGTATTTGAAATCATAAACTGTACAATGTTTATTTATGAATATATTTTTAATATTAATTTATAATTAATTTAGTTTATATTTATTTAGATAATTAAATAACATAATATTTTAATTGTTTGTACAATTATTATTTATATTTATTTATATATATTTATATTTACTTCTAAAGTATATTTTCATGTATTTATTTACTTAAATATATTAGAAATATTTATTTATTATAATAAGTGTGTGACAATCATTCGTACAAGTTATTTTTATTATTTACTTTTAAATATATTTAATATACATATATAATTCATTTAATTCATGTAATTAAATGTGAACAAAGTATATTACAATTTAATAAATTAGAATAAAGAAATAAAAACAATCAAAATAAAACATTTACTAAAACATTATTAAATCCTAAACATGTCAAAAATTAAAAAAAAAAAAAAACTAATTAAAAACAATTAAAACACTAACATTAAAAAAGGAATCAAGTCCTAAACATTTCAAATTAAAATAAATAAATAAAATAATTAAAAACAATCAAAATAAAAAACTTAAAAATTAATTAAATCCTAAACATCTTCAATTAGATTTAAAAAAAATAAAAACAATCAAAATAAAACACTTACAAAATTTTCCCAAACATCTCAAATTAGAATAATAAATAAATAAATAAATAAATAAATAAATAAAAATAAAACACTTACACTTACTAGCAAAAAGGAATCAAATACTAAACATCTCAAATTAAAATAAATAAATAAAACAATTAAAAACAAATGTAATTAAATCTTAAACATCTCATATTAGAATAAAAAAAGATCAAAATAAAACACTTAAAAAAACTTAATTTAATCCTAAACATCTCAAATTAAAATAATTAAATAAAATAATTAAAAACAAATTTAACTAAATCCTAAACATCTCAAATTAGGAAAGAAAAAAAAAGATCAAAATAAAACACTTAAAAAAAATTAATTTAATCCTAAACATCTCAAATAAATAAATAAATAAATAAATAAATAAAATTACTTACTAAAATTTAAATCCCAAGCATAAAAATAAATAAAATAAAATAAAATAAAATCAAAAATAATTACTCATACATCATTCATGGAATGTTTTGTTGCTACTTGTTTCAGAACATTCAAAAGTAACATGTTTTTAAAAGTAACATAGTGTTTACAAAATGATACAATGTAACATTCCCTTAACATTCAAATAACAAAAAAGTGTTTCAAACTTAACACTAAAAAAAAAAAAAAAAACTAATAAAACGTTCCTAGAACTATGAATAGCCAGAAATGAATAACCAGAGTCAGTTCTTTCGATTTCAGTTGATTTTATTGAACAGTTGAGTCGGTTTGCCTGCATTATCAGCTCATGAATATTAATGAGCGTGAGGAGTCTCGCACACCTGATTCGCTGAAAGGCAAAGTTTTACTATATCGGTTTAAGTACGGTCACATCTGTTCGTCAGAAGCTTAAAATTGTGGTTTTATGTGGCCGGCTACAATTTATGATCTTTGCACTGTGGCTAAGCATAATGGAAAATGAAAATATAATGATTATTTCCCAAAAAGCGCCTCCCTCCCGGTTGTAATGGTTAGCGGAGCCGCGAGACATGGAGCGCTGCACAAACACACACACACACACACACACACACACACACACACACATGCGGTTATTGTGGTGGCTTTTCTATCTGATGGCTGTGTTCAGTGTTAATGGCCTCTCATTATGACGGAGTGATTTGAGAGGGAAGCGAGTGAAGTTTAGAGGAATATCCGCAGCTTTAACGGCCTCTACAGTAAATACGTTGCGTCTCTGATTACAGTAAGGAACACGATGGCGCTGTAATTTATTTGTGGGCTCTGAACGCCGTGAGTTATTTACTCCATCTGCCGCGCCGCAAACAAACGTTTCTCCGACCGACGGAGGAATCGGCGGCGACGCGGTCAACTAGTTAACCAATCAGTCAGGCTGATAGTTATTCTCCTTCTCTGTGGAAATCACTGATTGTTTCTCATGAAAATGAGCCCCGGTCTGCGATCGTGACGTGGATTTGAAGCCCGGTTTAGATCTATATCTTATTCCAGCAGATCTGAGTAAAGTGAGGTCTGTGGTTCACTCTTTTGTTCTACAACAGGAATTCACAAATCTCTTAATGTTAGGCTATACAATTTTGGATGTTTACAGTTCTCTTGGTTAATGATCACATGACATGTAGGTAAATGCATATTTCAGGTTTTATTTTATTATTATTATTTATTATTATTATTTTTTATTTTTTTCAAAAAATTTTTTGATGATATATTTTAATTTTACATTTTCATTTATTATTTTTAGTATTTTATTTTGATCATTATATTTTTATATATATATATATATATATATAATTTTTGTTCTATATTTAACATTTTTATGATTGCATATTTTTTAAAATGTATATATTTTTAGTATTTTATTTTGATCATTATATTTTACAATTATTTTATATTTTACATTTTTATGTTTTATATTTTACATTTTTATGGTTGCATTTGTTTTTGTAAATGTTTTATTTAAGTTGTTTGTATTTTTTATTTATTTTCAATTTACATTTTTATAATTTAATTCATATTTAGTGTTTTATTTTGATTGTATTCTTTGTTTTTACATTTTGTTGACTGAATTAATTTTATAGGTTCTAGTAGTTTTATTTTTTAATTATTTTTATTTAAAATTTTTATTATTGCATTTATTTTTAGTAAGTGTTTTGTTTTAGTAGTTTTTATTTTAAAAATATTTCTTTTTATATTTTACATTTATGTTTTATATTTTGTTTTTATGATTGCATTTATTTTTAGTAAGTTTTTATTTCAGTTCCTATTTTTTAATAATTTATTTTCATTTTAAATGTTTATGATTTCATTTTTTTTCATAATTTTTTTAATGATCAACAGCATAAATAAAGTACACTCAGAACTGATTTGAAAACAACATATTATACATTAACATAACATAACATAAATGTTAACACATTCTATTTGTTAAAAAAAAAAAATGAAAGGAGGAGCAAGTTCATATAATCTTCCAATCACAGCATGATATGCAAATAAACTGCTGCCCACTCCAGATTACTCCATTATTTATTTCTGAGAAGGAATTTTGAGAACCAAACCTGTTGATGGACGTTCACACGTTGTGTGTGTGTGTGTGTTTTGAACATGTGTGTGTGTCATGTTGTCTGGCAGTCAAATCAAACACACACACACTAAGTTTTCCCTGAGCCGTGTGTGTGTGTGTGTGTGACTCAATCACACGCACTAGTTCACAGGTTTCTGATGTGCTTTTAATTAAGATTCATTAGAATAGATATTTCTCATTAGAGCAGATTCCCCTACAGACCTCCATGATGAACCTGTCAGTCAAAGCAGCTCTGAGTTCACAGAAACAAACTCTGTGTGTGTGTGTCTTCACAGTCGGCTGGACGGCGAGGAGCAGAATGTCAGAACGGCTTCTCAAATCTGCTGTTTCACCCTCAAATGCGACAAACTCTAAACTTCTGTGACATAAAGTTTCCTTTCTGGTCAAATGTCCTGTTAAATATAGAAAACGTGTCACATTATGAGAGGAAAATGGCTTGTAAACGCGTTTCACTTTAATGGTTTAAAATTACATTTGGACTCGGAGTCACAGACCCGTTTCAGCAGGACACAGACATTTCATTAAAGCTTAGTTGTTGGAAACCCAGAGGTGACAAACTAAGAAAATTTCATTAAAACTTTGTTTTGTTTAGATTTTTATTTTTTTACTGTAATTTTTCATTTTTAGGATTTATTGATTTGGATTTATTAAGGATTTCTGTTTTAATTGTTTGATTTATTTTAGTTTAACATAGGATTAAATTACATTTACATTTAGACATTTAGCAGATGCTTTATCCAAAACGACTTACAAAAGAGGACGATGGTTTGTTTTAACATTTTTATGATTGAATTCATTTTAGTTTCATTTTTATTTGAATTGTTTTTATTTTTAAGTATTTATTTTTATTTTACATTTTTATGATTGGATTTTTAGTGTTTTCCTTTGATTGTCTCTATTTTAAAATGGTTTATTTTAATTTAGTATTTTTAAAATTATTTCATATTTAGCAAGTGGGTTTTTTTATATTTTATTTTTAAAGTGTTTGTTTTGAATTTGACATTTTTATGATTTAAGTCATTTTTAGTAAGTTTTTTTATTTGAATTGTTTTTATTTATAAATGCATATTTTGATTTTATATTTTTATGACTGAATATTTAGTAAGCATTTTCTTTCAATTGTCTCTATTTTAATTTAGCATTTTTAGGATTTATTTCATTTTTACTATGTTTTTTTATTTATTGTATTTTAAGTATTTATTTTAATTTTACATTTTTTTTATTGTTTCTATTTTAAAATGGTTTATTTTAATTTAGCATTTTTGGGATTTATTTCAATTTTAGTAAGTGTTTTTATATTTTATTTTTTAAAGTGTTTATTTTAATTTGACATTAATTCAATTCATTTTAGTTTCATTTTTATTTTTAAGTATATATTTAGATTTTACATTTTTGAAATTTATTTCATTTACAAATTTAAAATTGTTTTATTTTAGTTTAGTTTCTATTTTAAAGTTTTTTTATTTTATTTTATATTTTTAGTGTTTTTTTGTATGTTTTTTATGTATTTTATTTTGAAGTATTTATTTTAATTTTACATTTTTAAATAATATTTATTTTTATTTTTACATGTTGATTTAATACATTTTTAGTTTTTTATCTTGTTTTAGTGTTTTGTTTTAAAAACTAGTCCTTTTGCTTTTTTAAATCATAGAATGAATTTTAATTTTTTTCTATTTTAAGATCATTTTAATTTTACAGTGGACTAATGCAACTCAGATTTGATGTTTTACCCTGAAAAGTGACGATAACAAAGTTTTCTCATCAAATGTCCTGTAAATGTAGAAAACACATCACATTGAGAATAAAATGGCTTGTAAACGGCGTTTCAGTTTAATGGTTTAAAATTACATTTAAACGAAGTGTCACAGACCCGAGTCATGTCGTTTCCTGTTTCGACAGCAGAGAGACATTTAATTAAAGGTTAATTAATGGGAAGTCGGAGGTGGCGAATTTACACTTTTAGCTTTATTAACAGAGAGAGAAGAAAGGAAAGGCACAAAGGCGGCGCGTGACGCGTGTGACGTTGACTTAGTGAAGCTCAAACACGAGCGGCGCCGACGGAGGAAAAGCAGCGTGTGAGTTTTCAGAGACTTTCACAGTCTGACGAATAATTACATTAAGCGCGAAAGCGAAACAATCACGGCTCCTCAGAGACAAATTAAACTCCCACTGCTTCAGTCGGCAGTTTTACTCACTCCAGACTTCAGTTTGTTGAGCTTCGCTTGACGTGATCCCGAAACCACTTCTGCATTTACATCAGAGACGACTCCAGATTTCTGACGTTCCTCTGTTTTGATTCTCTTGTAAAGGAAGCAACAACTTCAAGTTCGTGACTAATGAACTCTTATTTATGTACACTGAAAAAAATAGTTTCAATAGTTTTAAATTTCACAAATAATTTATGGAAACTTATTTCCAATGTAAAAAAAAAAAAAAAAAAAAGTAAAAAAGCTAACAGTGACTTTTTGTCTTAAAATTTTGACTTTTTTATTTTTACTTCCGAATTATAAATGCAATTCTGTTTATATCTCACAATTCTGATTTTTTTTTTTTCTTTCAGAAAGTTTATATCTTACGATTTTGGGGGTAAAAAGCCTGAATTGTGAGCCCTTTCTCAAGCCCTTTATTATTATTTTTATTTATTTTTTTCTGTGGCGGTAACATATTGACAGATTTTGATGTATTCAAGAATATTTAATAATATTAGGTTATTTTAGTAATGAGGTTTTATTTTTTTATACTGTTTTCATTTTCATTTTAGATAATGTTTTAGTGATTTTATTTTAAAAATATTAATTTAATTTTGCATTTTTATGATTGAACTTTTAGTGTTTTCTTTTGATTGTTTAAAACTATATATATTAATTTTGAGTTTTTTAGTGTTTTTTATATTTTATTTTTTATTTATTTTTAAGTATTTATTTTAGTTCGACATTTTTATGATTTAATTAATTTTTAGTACTTTTTTATTATTTAAAGTTATTTGTTTTAAATTTGCATTTTTAGGATTTTTTTTTTTTTCGTTTTTAGTAAGTGTTTTATTTGAATTGCTTTTAATTATTTTTATTTTAAAAACATTACTTTTTTTTACATTTTGATTAGTCAACAACTAGTCAATAACGTAGTGTTTGATTTTGATTAAAAATATTTGAATGTAGCTTTTTTTCAATCAAAATTAATAATATTTATTTGTTTATTTATATTTATTTAGTGGCAGTAACACATTGGCAAATTTTGAAGTATTCAAGAGTATTTTCTTATATATAAAACTAAAAGTATATATAGTATATAAGTATATATATAAAGTATTTATTTTGGACATTTTTATGAATGAATTCATTTTTAATAAGTGTTTTTAATGTGTGTGTGTTTTTTTTTTCATTTTTAGTAAGTGTTTTATTTTGATTGTTTCTATTTTAAAAACATTTCTATTTTACATGATTATTTAATAAATTTGTAGTGTTTTATTTTGATTAAAAATATTTTAATTAGCTTTTTTCAATCATAGAATTAATAATATTTTTTGTTTATTTATATTTATTTAGTGGCAGTAACACATTGGCATATTGTTAAGTATTTAAGAATATTTTCTTGTAATAATCAATAATCTTAAGTTATTTTAGTATAATTGAGATAGCTTTTGTTAATATTTTTTATTAGATTTTATTTTTATACTTTCTGTTTTTATTGTAGATTCAAATACGGTTTTAGTGATTTTCGTGTATTTTAAAACATTTATTTTTTTTTTTATGATTTATATGATTTATATTAATTTAGCACTTTTAGGATTTATTTCATTTTTAGTGTTTTTTTTTTAAATATATTTTTTATAGTATTTATTTGAATTTAACATTTTCTATGGTTGAACTCATTTTTAGTAAATGTTTCGTTTGAATTGTTTTATTTTGATCATTTCTGTTTTAAAAATATTTCCTTTTGTACATTTTGATTATTTAATAAATTTGTAGTTTTTTATTTTGATTGTTTTGATTATAAAAAAAATAATGAATTTGGCTTTTTTTCAATCATAGAATTAATAATATTTATTTGTTTATTCATATTTATTTATAACACATATATATATTTAATATTTTATCATATTTCCCTGTAATAACCAATAATTGTACATTATTTCAGTGTCACTGAAATACTATTATTGAATTTGTTAATATTTTAAATTCGATTCTTTTTGTACTTTGTTTTTTTATCTTAGTTTTAGATAAAGTTTTAGTAATTTTCTTGTTTTTGCCCTTTTTTTTTTTTTTTTGTTTAAATATGTATATGTGTGTGTGTGTGTGTGTGTGTGTCAGTAATGAGAGAATTCTTATTGCATTGTGCTCATTTAATTAACACTGATTCAAGCTGTCATTTATTAACGAGGGAACCTCAGGATTCATTTTAAATTATCTCCTGCAAAACCCCGTTCTAACCTGTCAACACACACAACAACACACTGCATCCACACACACACACACACATTTTACAGATGATGTGCGTGTGCTGGTCAATTGTTGCCGTCAGTTCTGTTGTAGGTCTGTAATGATCAGAACAGGAATCGGTGTGGTTCATCTCTGCAGCTACTGACCCTCATACAACCTCATTACAGACACACACACACACACACACTCCACTCCAGTAACTGATCACTCGACTCATGCATTAAGAGTGTGATGCATGAATGGTAAAGTGAGTTTGTGTGTTTGTTTTGAGTTTCATGTCAAGTCTATTAGAGTTGAGTCTTGAGTTTGGTTTCAAGGTTTGTTTGCTGCAGTGTTTGAATTTAAAGTTTCCACGTCTTGCTTACAAATTATGCATGAATAAAGCCGTTTTTGTATTGGCATCAGTATCATGACGCAATGATAATGAAACAACCTGAACCTGTCAACCATTTCAGATCCAACGTCCATGAACATCATCGTCTTCACTTTGGCTCAAATCTCAACCTCAAATTGTTATATTTACTTGCATTTTATTAGGTTAGTGCTGCATTTTTAAGAGAGTTATGGCCAAATGTGAACATTGAACATTACAGGAGATGAACAAATACGCTAAAAAGAAAAGAATTTTAAAGAAATGATTGAAATGAGGCATGTAAACTGGACAAATAGCTCAGCTAACAGGAAACATTCTTAGAACAAACTTACAAAGTTATAAACAAATGTTCTTTCAGAAACAATAGAACATTGTCTGGTATTTAATAACGTTATCAAAATGTTAGAACAAAAATGTTATTTATACATTGTAATGTAATAGCTTTAGTTGGATGTTTGTCTCATGTACTTTAACAACAGCGTTTTAATGCCTCATTAAAAAATGTAAAAAAATCTAAGATTACGAGATTAAAGTCGTAATATTTCGAGAATAGAGTCGAAATTACGAAAATATAGTCAAAAAATACTAGAGTAAAGTCAAAAAACTACAAGAGTAAAGTCGAAATACTACGAGAATAAAGTCAAAATACTACAAGAGTAAAGTAGAAATATTACAAGAATAAAGTCGAAATATCACGAGAATAAAGTCGAAATATCACAAGAGTAAAGTCGAAATATCACAAGAGTAAAGTCGAAATATCACGAGAGTAAAGTCGAAATATCACAAGAGTAAAGTCGAAATATCACGAGAGTAAAGTCGAAATATCACGAGAATAAAGTCGAAATATCACGAGAATAAAGTCGAAATATTACGAGAGTAAAGTCGAAATATCACGAGAATAAAGTCGAAATATCACGAGAATAAAGTCGAAATATCACAAGAGTAAAGTCGAAATATCACGAGAGTAAAGTCGAAATATCACGAGAATAAAGTCGAAATATCACGAGAATAAAGTCGAAATATTACGAGAGTAAAGTCGAAATATCACGAGAATAAAGTCGAAATATCACGAGAGTAAAGTCGAAATATCACGAGAATAAAGTCGAAATATCACGAGAGTAAAGTCGAAATATCACGAGAATAAAGTTGAAATATTACAAGAATAAAGTCGAAATATCACGAGAATAAAGTCGAAATATCACGAGAATAAAGTCAAAATACTACAAGAGTAAAGTCGAAATATTACAAGAGTAAAGTCGAAATATCACGAGAATAAAGTCAAAATACTACAAGAGTAAAGTAGAAATATTACAAGAGTAAAGTCGAAATATCACGAGAATAAAGTCGAAATATCACGAGAATAAAGTCGAAATATTACAAGAGTAAAGTCGAAATATCACGAGAATAAAGTCAAAATACTACAAGAGTAAAGTAGAAATATTACAAGAGTAAAGTCGAAATATCACGAGAATAAAGTCGAAATATCACGAGAATAAAGTCGAAATATTACGAGAGTAAAGTCGAAATATCACGAGAATAAAGTCAAAATATCACGAGAGTAAAGTCGAAATATCACGAGAATAAAGTCAAAATACTACAAGAGTAAAGTAGAAATATCACAAGAGTAAAGTCGAAATATCACGAGAATAAAGTCGAAATACTACAAGAGTAAAGTAGAAATATTACAAGAGTAAAGTCGAAATATCACGAGAGTAAAGTCGAAATATCACGAGAATAAAGTCGAAATATCACGAGAATAAAGTCGAAATATTACGAGAGTAAAGTCGAAATATCACGAGAATAAAGTCGAAATATCACGAGAGTAAAGTCGAAATATCACGAGAATAAAGTCGAAATATTACAAGAATAAAGTCGAAATATCACGAGAATAAAGTCGAAATATCACGAGAATAAAGTCAAAATACTACAAGAGTAAAGTCGAAATATCACGAGAATAAAGTCGAAATATCACGAGAATAAAGTCGAAATATTACGAGAGTAAAGTCGAAATATCACGAGAATACAGTCGAAATATCACGAGAGTAAAGTCGAAATATCACGAGAATAAAGTCGAAATATCACGAGAATAAAGTCGAAATATTACAAGAGTAAAGTCGAAATATCACGAGAGTAAAGTCGAAATATCACGAGAATAAAGTCGAAATATCACGAGAATAAAGTCGAAATATTACGAGAGTAAAGTCGAAATATCACGAGAATAAAGTCGAAATATCACGAGAGTAAAGTCGAAATATCACGAGAATAAAGTCGAAATATCACGAGAATAAAGTCGAAATATTACAAGAATAAAGTCGAAATATCACGAGAATAAAGTCGAAATATCACGAGAATAAAGTCGAAATATCACGAGAATAAAGTCGAAATACTACAAGAGTAAAGTAGAAATATTACAAGAGTAAAGTCGAAATATCACGAGAGTAAAGTCGAAATATCACGAGAATAAAGTCGAAATATCACGAGAATAAAGTCGAAATATTACGAGAGTAAAGTCGAAATATCACGAGAATAAAGTCGAAATATTACAAGAATAAAGTCGAAATATCACGAGAATAAAGTCGAAATACTACGAGAGTAAAGTCTGAATATTGCGAGAATAAAGTTTAAATTTAATACATTTAAATGTAACATTTGAACATTCTGAAAATATTCAGAATAACTTAATGGGAATGTTAGCAGAATGTTCTTAGAACATGTTAGATGGGATTGTATGATTTAAAGGCAATAAACCAAAAAAATTACTAATAAAAGTTTGTCAAGTCATAAATAACAAAAAATGTCCAAGTAGAGTCTCAGGTGCACCAATATTTGGCAAATAAATTCAGAAATCCTTAAAAACAAATTTGAAACTGGGTCCAAATGGTGAGTTTGAATCCATTTGAACCGTCTCTCAAAAACCCATCAGTTGTTTTGCACGAGGTTGATAATAACCTTCCCAAACCTGCAACCGGCGGCGTGCTGCTGGAGTTGCATCATGGGTAATAAAAGCCGAGTTGTGTTCAGGTCTCAGTTCGCATGTTCTCTGTTATTCTGTTGCGTTTTTCAAACTCCATTACAAGAAACTATTTTCTTCTGTAAGACAAAAAAGCGAGAAAGCGGAATGCACGCGTGCTCAAACAAACAACCTGCGCTGCACACGGCCAGAGACCACTGCTGCTGCTCTTACGTGATTGATTGACTGCTCAACACACACACACACACACACACACAAGCTTCAGTAATGAAATCTGCTTTGGCTGGAAGCTTCATCTCATTGATGTGATAGAAAAATGTGAATTTATGCTTTCAGAAGGAAAGAGCTGAAAGAGAGAAAGCATGTGGCTTTGTCTGCAGTAACGTGACAAACATGAAGTGTGTGATTCGCACTATATACTGTAACATGCATGCTGCAAATATGCTTTTGTTTTGTTTTTATGAAATAGTATGTGGAAAAGCATGCAAAAAGTTTTAATTGAGCATTTTTAATCAAATAATGAGTTGAGAAGGAAGTGTTTTTATTGTTTTTAACTGTGATTTCTTGACACACAAACAAATAATATTTTAGACACTGGAAATGAAAGGTAAAGTTGAGCTCATTGCATTGTGATGAATTTTCAGCATCATTACTCCAGTCTTCAGGGTCACATTGTCCTTCAGATCATCATTCAATCATTCTAATATGCTGATTTGCTGCTCATTTTATTTTGATCAATATTTAAACAGTTGAGTACATTTTTCCAGGATTCTTTGATGAATAGAAAGATCCAAAGATCAGCATCTTTTTTTTTTTTTTTATCTGGAAAAAAAAAAAAAAAAAGCAGCTTTTGTAACATTAGATACTACACCACTCAAAAGCTTGGAGTCTGTTTTTTTAATTAAATTATAGAAATTATTGCTTTTATTTAGCAAAGATGCTTTAAATTGATCAAAAGTGATGATAAAAACATTTATAATGTTACAAAAGATTTCTATTTCAAATAAATGCTGTTCTTCTGAACTTTCTATTCATCAAAGAAACCCGAAACAATTCTACTCAGCTGTTTTCAACATAATAATAATAATAATAAATGTTTTTGAGCAGCAAATCAGCATATTAGAATGATTTCTGAAGGATCATGTGACTCTAAAGACTGGAGTAATGATGCTGAAAATTCAGCTGCGCATCACAGAAATACATTACAGTTAAAATATATTCAAATAGAAAACAGTTTTTTTAATAATAAAATAATAAAAATATTTAATAGTTTTACTGTTTTTGCTGTACTTTGCATCAAATAAATGCAGGCTTTATGAGCAGAAGAGGCTTCGGTTCCACTTTATATTAAGTGGCCTTAAAGGAGAAGTCCACTTCCAGAACAACAATTTACAAATAATGTACTCACCCCATTGTCATCCAAAATGTTCATGTCTTTCTGTCGTCAGTCGTAAAGAAATTATAGTTTTTGAGGAAAACATTTCAGGATTTTTCTCCATATAATGGACTTCATTGGTGCCCCGATTTTGATCCAAAATGTAGTTTAAATGCAGCTTCAAAGGCTCTAAACGATCCCAGCCGAGGAAGAAGGGTCTTATCTAGTGAAACAATCCATCATTGTTTTCTAAAAATAAAAATTTGAATACTTTTTAAGCACAAAAGCTTGTGTAGCACAGGCTCTGGGATGCACATTCTTGAATGATTCATTCATTTTGAACAAATCTTTAATGTGACTCGGGAAGAGCGAGTCGTCTCAGGGAGTGATTCGTTCAGTCGCACATGCGCAGCATCCTATTAGGTTCTGTACTGGAATTAGTTCACCTGTTTTGAGTCTTTGGGTTTTTCGAGTGGTTCGTTCATCTTATGGGGCTGTCACGTGATGAACAAACGACTCAAACCTGAAAACTTGTCAGATAAGAGGTGAGGTGAGTTAATCATAGACTAAAGACCCAGGTAAACAATGAATGAATCTTTTCTGTTTCTTATAGCATTATAGTTTTGTCTTGTTTGTAGTGTGATCAACGTTTGTGTAAGCAGTAGATGTGTTCGGGAAGTAACACTTAACATTTTAATTAAATTTGAACGAAATGACTCAAAAAAAGATTTGTTCATTTTGCTGAACGAGACTCAAAGGTCCGAGTCGGTAAAATGATCCGAACTTCCCATCACTACTACGAATCATGTCTAAGTTCATCGTCTATGTACTCCGGCTCAAAAAGGTAGAGAATGGTGAAAAACTCCATCTTATTTTCTCCTACAACTTCAGAATCGTCCGACATCATTGTAGCTTTTTGTTTGTTCGTTTGACTTACTTGCACTTTCTTAGTCTTTTCGTGTTCGCTTTGTAAACACTGGGTCTGTAGTTCAGTGTGACCTGTGCTACACCAGCTGTTGTGCTTTAAAAAGTATACTAATTTTTTTTTTTTTTTTTTTTTAAAGCGATCGTTTCACTAGATAAGACCCTTCTTCCTCAGCTGGGATCGTTTAGAGCCTTTGAAGCTGCATTTAAACTACATTTTGGAAGTTCAAAATCAGGGCACCAATGAAGTCCATTATATGGAGAAAAATCCTGAAATGTTTTCCATAATTTCTTTACGACTGAAGACAAAAAGACATGAACATCTTGGATGACAAGGAGGTGAGTACATGATTTGTGAATTGTTGTTCTGGACGTGGACTTCTCCTTTAATGCACTTATTGTGTACATACATGTATTTACATTGTACTTAGATTTATAAAATACCTGCATGTGATTAAATCTGTAATTAATTTCTGTAATTGCATTTTTAATTACACTGTTGACCCATCCCTTACACCTTAACCCACGCTTAACCTACCTATACCAGCAAACCTCTCCCTAACCTTACCCGTATCCCAACTTAATAGGAGCAAACGTGTTTTGCAATACAATATGACCACATTAAGTTCACTGTACTTATTTTTTGATGTAAGTACATAGTAGTTAAAGCAGTAATGGAAATGATCCCACTGATGAGTTTGGTTTGGATCAGCTTGACACAAGCGTCCTACCGCATCCTTCAAGGCTGTAAAAGTGTCATTTAGTTTCACACACAGCCTCATAAAACGAGTAGATATAATGTATGTAGAACATGCGCCTGATTATCTGAGGCAGAAGAACATCAGTCTCTCATCTGTGATGCTTTTACATGCACTTTCTCAGAAAATGCTTCTGTATGTTGATATTCAAACAGAAATACAGAAATACAGAAATATGGTTGATCACACACACACACACACACACTCGTAAGAAAGCATTTTACAGCTAGAATTAAAACCTGATTACACTTCAATTTCATGGCCTTTTGCTGGATTGATAATAAAATTTTGTCAAGTGTCTGATGCAGCCTCACATTCACTGTCCTCCATAACCACACACACACACACACACACACACTCATGCAGTCGTACACAAATGCAGCTACAGTCACACACATTACACACCGCAGTAATTGATTAATTGAACACGAAGTGCCAACAGATCCAATTAGTTCACTTTATCATCTGGTTAGCACAACAGATCGTGACGGGACGCTAACAGGCTAATCTCTCTCTCTGTCCTTCTGTCTATCCATCTCTCTCATCCAACATCCAACAGCTGTTCTGCTGTGCATCACTGTCAAGTAGTTCAGTTCTGTTGATCAAACAGATTTACACTGGCAAAACATTTACAAACGTATACTGTAGATACATGTGTGCACGCTATTAAATCATATCTGGAATAAAATAATAGTAATAATGGCACAAATAATACTATAAAAATATTTTTACATTGTTGTTTGTTTATGTGGAATGTTGCATGGGTGGTTGCATGGGTGCAGCTGCTGGAATGTTGTGGGTGGTAGCTAGGCTGTTGCTATGCAACTGCTGGATTGCTGTGAGTGCCTGCTATGCTATGGGGCTGCTGGAATGTGGGTGGTTGCTAGGCCATTGCTATGTGACTGGTGGAATGTTGTGAGTGGTTGCTAGGCTGTTGCTATGCGGCTGCTGGAATGTTGTGGTTGGATGCTGGGCTGTTGCAATGCAGCTGCTGGAATATAGTAGGTGGTTGCTAGGCTGTTGCTGTGTGGGTGGTTGCTAGGCTGTTGCTGTGCTGCTACTGGAATGTTGTGAGTGGTTACTAGGCTGTTGCTCTGCGGCTGCTGGAATGTTGTGGTTGGATGTTGGGCTGTTGCTATGCAACTGCTGGAATGTTGTGAGTGCCTGCTATGCTGTTGCTATGGGGCTGCTGGAATGTGGGTGGTTGCTATGCCGTTGCTATGTGACTGGTGGAATGTTGTGAGTGGTTGCTGGGCTGTTGCTATGCATCTGCTGGAATGTTGTGGATGGTTGCTAGGCTGTTGCTATGCTACTGCTGGAATATAGTAGGTGGTTGCTAGACTGTTGCTGTGTGGGTGGTTGCTAGGCCGTTGCTATGCTGCTACTGGAATGTTGTGGGTGATTGCTAAGCCATTGCTATGTAGTGAGTGGTTGCCAGGCTGTTGCTATGTGGCTGTTGGAATGTTGTTGTTGGTTGCTAGGCTGTTGCTATGCAGCTCCTGGAATGTTGTGAATGGTTGCTATGCTGCTGCTGGAATATAGTAGGTGGTTGCTAGGCTGTTGCTGTGTGAGTGGTTGCTAGGCTATTTCTATGCAGCTACTGGAATGTTCCGGGTGGTTGTTAGGCTGTTGCTATGCATCTTCCGGAATGTTGTGGGTGATTGCTAGGTCGCTGTTATGCAGCTGCTCAACTGTTGTAAGTGGTTGCTAGGCCGTTGCTAGGTGGCTGCTGGAATGTTGGTGGTTGCTTGGCCGTTGCTATGCTGCTGCTGGAATGTTGTGGGGGGTTGCAAGGTTGCTGCTATGCAGTTGCTAGGGTTTAGTGAGTGGTTTGTAGGTGTAACTGTATGAAATGAAAACCTGTTTTTTCTAGGCTATAGCTTGCATCCCTCTCTAATTGTGCATCTGTGGATTATTTCAGCTGTTTTCTGGTCCAGCAGGTGAAAGTGTAGGTGCGTCTGATGACTTAGTAAAGTACCAGCACACTCTTCTCAAACATAATAAAAAAGTAGTAAGAAAAGCGGTTTATGTTCTGTCTTTTGCTCACGTTCTTCATGTCAATCGTTTTGCACCTCCTCCTCCTCTTTCTGGCGTTCAGAGTGTCTGACCAGAGTGCCCATCGTAACACTTTAATTGAGCTGAATAAAAATTATGAGCTGGAACAGTAAGAGTGTGTGTGTGTTCAGTAGGTTGCCTTTAATTGCCTGGTGTTCTAATTCCACTCCAAGAGACTTTTATAAAGAGAGAGAGAGGGAGAGAGAGAGAGACCTTCAAACGACCTTCTTAATCAATTGAAAGCCAATAGCGTGAAGTTGACTGCAGTTTTTCATTTCTGTGCTGCAGCCATTACACCCCCTACATCTCCTCTCGCTTTATTAAAGTTGTGGCATTTTGCATGCTTCTGCTTTGTTTTCCTCTTTTGTGTAAGAATATTCAACTGGTTTAAAGGGAGAGCCTAAAAATAAAAATTCTGTGATTTACTTAGTCTTATGTCATTCAGTACTCATATGACTTTATTTAATCAGTGAAACATGAACACAAATGAATTTATCAGCAAATAACAGATTTAGGTTTGTTTCTCTGACAAAGCTATCAAACTTTTTTAAAAGTTATGTAAATGTTAGGACAAAATTCTTTTAACTTTATTAATGTTTTAAATATAATTTTTTCAAAACATTGAGAAAAACGTTATGAGATCATGATGTTATTTGTACGTTTTTTATAACCTTTGAATAACATTATAATCACAACAAGAAAACTGGACATTTTAGCATTCTTAGAAAAATATAAATAAACATTTAAACAATGTTAGTAGAATGTTGCAAAACAACGTTTTAGGAACATTTACATAACATTCTAATCATGACAAGAATACTGGACATTTTAGCGTTCTTAGAATATTAAAAATAAACATTCAAATAACATATTTCGGGTGAAAATAACGTCAGTAGAATGTTGAAAGAAACATTTTTGTAACCTTTCAATAACGTTATAATAACAAAAAGGAAACTGGACTTTTAAACATTTTATATACATTTCAAAACAATGTTTTCACAACGTTTTTATAGCCTAAATTTGTTACCTGGGATATGCTTAGAATATATAGTGCAAGAACTACTTTCGTGGTTCACTTTTTTTGCATTTTTGGAGCTTTGCAGTAACAAAAATCACCACCCACCTTCTCTGAATGGAAAACGCAGGCTGCCTTTTGTGTTCAGTAGAAGAAAATCAAGGTCATTCAGGTTTGACGTGACATGAGGGGGAATAAATGATTACCGAATGATGACTTTTGGGGTCTCGCTGTCCCTTTAAACATGCGAGAGCAGCGCTACGGGTGTGAATGGCTGTAAATGGAGTAGTTAATATAAAATCTCTCCCTCTCATTTCTTTCTCCGGTCTCTGTGTGTGATCTCATTAACATCGTTTCTTTCAGTTCCAGATGCAGTGCTTGACCATGAGGTCATTACAGCGCTGTGGGTCTGTCACGCTCCTGCGTAACGCTGAACAAATGGATAAACGCTCCTGCTAATATTAGTTATTCGATTGGATTTGCATAAGCCTTTCAAAGAAATGTATTGTTTAATTAAATTGAAAACTCCTTCCGTCCCATTCCAGCAGTTCAGATTCCACAATTCATAAATACACACACACACACAGTGACTGATTATTGATTAATGACACACACAGGCACACACTCACTTTTCTGAAGATAGAAATGATCTGACCACACTAAACATGAAGCAATGGCTACAAATAGTTATATCTGTGATTTTTTTTTTCTTTTTTTTTTTTATAATATTGTTTTTCCCAGCAATTTCTAAATCAAACATGCCACAAGAGGTTTTTATGTTCTGTTTTAAAACTACACCATTTAATTTTAGCAAAAAGCACGAAACTACAAGTAACTCGCGGAGGAACATAATGAGTCGCGCTTCGGCTCCGTGATTCTGCACGGATGAATCTGACGTTTTGAAACGCAACGCTGTGATCACGATTATAAATGATTTATGAGCGTAAATGTCGCTAACGACATCAAAACTCACCAAAAACAAAAGACAGATGTCTGAAAATTGTTTTATGAGAAGGCAAGTAGTAATGGGAGAAACGGAGCTTTTTGAAGCTTTGAATCAACTGAGCCATTTGCTTCGCAAAATGATTCACTGCTTTGAAGCGCTCGAAACACCACACGCTGTTACGAATCATTTGATTTAGATCGTGACTTTAGAACGGGTTCGTGAATCATTTCTCGAATTGATTCGCGATCTGCGCTCCGAGTCCTTATCTGAAATGATGGTTCGAGAATCATTTGATTCAGATCGGGACTTCGGAGTGGATGCGCAAATCTTTTTTCTGACTTTTTTTTTTTATTATTAAACAGTAGAAAACATCAAATCATTAAGACAGTACAATTATAAAACCAAAGAAAAAGAATAGAAAGTATACATAAATGCAAATCGCTACCATGGTAAAAGTGTAATAACCTATTTTTCGACAAATACCGTGGTTAAACTATGGTTAGTGTAAGGACACCATGGTTAATTGGTTGCATTTATTAACTACTGTATAGTAACAGTATGTTTTTTGACACACACACTCACTTCACTGAAGATAGAAGTGATCTGACCACACTAAACATGAAGCAGTGGCAACAAATAGTTATATCTGTCTATATTTTTTTTAAAATGATATTGTTTTTCCCAGCAATTTCTAAATCAAATATGCCACAAAAGGTTTTTATGTTCTGTTTTAAGACTATACCATGTAACTTTTGAAAAAAGCACGAATTTACAAGTAACTCGCGGAGGAACATTGTTTTGGTCGTTACGTGAGTCGCGCTTCGGCTCAGCGATTCTGCGCGGATGAATCTGATGTAGTGATGGGTCGTTCTTGAACGATTCGTTCATTTTGAACGAATCTTTAATGTGACTCGGGACGAACGAGTCGTCTCGGGGAGTGATTCGTTCAGTCGCGCATGCGCAACATCCTATTAGGTTCTGTACTGGAATTAGTTCAACTGTTTTAGAGTCGTTCGTTCACCTTACGGGGCTGTCACGTGATGAACGAACGACTCAAACCCGAGGACTCGAGAGATGAACTAATCAATTCTCTTTCCGGCTCAGACTGCATAGGTTAACATTACGGGGCTGTCACGTGATGAACGAACGACTCAAACCCGAAAACTTGTCAGATAAGAGGTGAGGTGAGCGAATAATAGACTAAAAACCCAGGTAAACAATGAATGAATCTTTTCTGTTTCTTATAGCATTATAGTTTTGTCTTGTTTGTAGTGTGATCAACGTTTGTGTAAGCAGTAGATGTGTTAGGTAAGTAAAACGTAACATTTTAATTATATTTTGCTAAAATGAACAAAATGAACGAAATGACTCGAAAAAAGATCCGTTCATTTTGCTGAACGAGACTCAAAGGACCGAGTCGGTAAAATGATCCGAACTTCCCATCACTAAGATGTTTTGAAACGCAACGCTGTGATGGTGAGTACAGATGATTTATCAGCACGAATGTCACTAACGACATCAAAACTCACCCAATAACAAAAAGACTGATTTCTGAAAATTGTTTCATGAGAAGGCAAGTAGTAGTAATGGGAGAAACGAAGCTTTTGAAGCTTTGAATCAATTTAGCCATTTGCTTTGCAAAATGATTCGCCACACGAAACGCCACACATTGGTGACACCTTCTAGTCAAAATGGTGTACATGCAATGAAAACTCAGTCTAAACATGCATAAAAACACGTTTTTACGTTTTAAGTGCAATTACGTTTTTTTTTATTATATTTCTTTTGTTTGTTTTATGTAGGAATTGGTTCATCAGACTTTTATCATTTTTTCCTTTTTGTTATTTATTATACAGATGGGATATTAAAGTGTCTGCAAGTTTTTAAAACTGATTTGAAATTTGGATTTTTGAAATTTGGATGGCAAAACAGTTATGACATTAGGAAGCTTTTTTAGCTGTTTGATAGCGCTCAGAATCACCTTTTTTCGCAAAGTTTTCAAAGTTTTACGAAGCAGTGTTTCGAAAACACCCACTAGTAAGTGCCTTTGTTGTTGTGACTTGTTAAAATCAATTGTTTTAAAATAATGTGACAGATAATGGTGTAAACTATAACTTGGCAAGGCTATTTGTAAGCAAATATACTAAAGTAGTGACATATATCGTTGTTTAAAAACATAGACCTAAACATTGTTTTGTGAATGTGATTTTATGCAAACGATGTTGATTCGTGTTTTATTACGAATGTGTCGTACTGACATGTTGTCTGGGGATTACAAAGACAAACAAACATGCAAACTATAATGTTTTTTTAAGCTTGAAAACATAAAGTTGTTTCTGAGTGATTGATGTGAGGTGAGGAGAATTTTTATTAGGTGGCAATGAATGAAAACATTGTCCAGACTTGCTTTTATGTTAGGACTGATAAATTCTCTCCTTGCCAGGTGGCTTTTCCCTTCAAATATGTTTATTTTGTGATTAATTATTTTCATACTGTAGCGCGAGAGAGACTCTAGAGACGCCCGTGTTGTTTGTAAACAGGACGTTCGAACAGTGAGGTACAAAAATCTGAGACCACTGTGGAAATGCTTGTGTTTTGCAAACTTTCACACAATTTTTCATCACTAATTATATTATCAGCACACTGCAACATAATCATGAATTGGAGAACGTTGTTTCTAATGCATCTCGAGCTTCAGTCGCACGACTAATGACACTCATTTAATTACATTTGAATTTCAGTCTTCAATATTTATTTTACTTCATAGCATTTTTGTTCTGTTCTTTCTATTTCTGGGTTTAAATTAGTTTTTGAATCCCAGATTTTCTCAGACGCTTGGAACACACTGTATATTTTATTCACATGACATATTAAATATTCAAACCAGCTCATTCCTGCTGAATTATTATCAACCTACATCTGACATGTATTTATGTATTAACATATAATCACTGTAATTTGTTTTTGTCTATTGTATCAAAATGTAGAAATAACCTCTGAAATCAGAGCTCACGGTCAGTATTTTTCTGTTTAAAACACTAGAATTAGTGTTATAGTGATTCATGGGAGGATCATATATTGACAGTAATTCATTTTTTTCCTCAGATTTGTAATCTTCATATTTCTTTAATTTCATATAGCTGAGACTTTATTCTTGTATTGATACAACCTTGTTCTGGCAATATTTTACTATATTTTACTATATTACTATATACTTTAAAATATTATGACTTTAATCTCACAGTGCTGTGACTTTATTCTTGTAATTTTGACTTTATTTTAAAAATATATCAACTTTAATCTCACAATGCTTCAATTTTATTTTCGTCATTTTGACTTTATTTTTTAAATATCATGACTTGTTGTAGTCTTATTTATTTATTTATTTTTTGGCATTAAAATCCTATTGTATATTGTAAAATATAAAAAATACCGCAGTAGAGGTACTTGAAAAGAGAAACAGATTAACCGAATCAATTGAATGAGTCATTTTCGTTGGAGCTGCTCTGACTGATTCAAATTTGTGCTTTTATCATTCAGAGGGGCTTCGCGAATCGTTTGACTCGTGAATTCAGAGTGGGTTTGTGAATCATTTCGCGAATTGAATGATTCGTGATCAGTGCTCCAAATCTTTATCTAAAATGATGGTTTGCGAATCATTTGATTCAGATCGCGACTTCGGTGTGGGTTCGCGAATCATTTGATTTAGAGTTGAACTTAGGAGCGGGTTCGCGAATCTTTTGCTTCAGATCGGATCTTTAGAGTAGGTTCGTGAATCATTTCACGCTTTGAATGATTCGCGCTCCGCGCTCCGAGTTCTTATCTGTAATGATGGTTCCGGTTCGCGAATAATTTGATTCAGATCAGGACTTTAGAGCGGGTTCGTGAATCTTTTGATTCAGATCTTTGGTGTGGGTTCACAAATCATTTGATTTAGAGTGGAACTTTACAGCGGGTTCATGAATCATTTTGGAAATTGAGTGATTCGCAATCCGGGATCACGAATCGTTTGATTCAGATCAGGACCTCGCGAATATTTGGGTCTGAAGTATTATTTTTGTTTATTATTATTTTAAACAGGAGAAAACATCAAAGGCAGTACAAACGATAGAAAGGAAGTATAGACAAATTGCAAATAGACAATTGCTCTGGCAATTTGATAATACCTAGAATATCCAAAACAACCGCAGGCGGCAGATCGTTTTCTTATTTAGCACCCAAACTCTGGAACAATCTACCCAACACTGTTTGGGACGCAGACACACTCTGTCAGTTTAAATCTAGATTAAAGACCCATCTCTTTAACCTTGCTTACACATAACACATTAACACATTTCTATAATTCAAATCTGTTAATGGATTGTTAGGCTGCACTAATTAGGTCAACCGGAACCGGGAACACTTCCCATAACACCCGATGTACTCAGTGCATCGTCAGAAGAATGGCATCTACGCTTATGTTAGTCTGTTTCTTTCTTATTCCGAGGTCACCTTAACCACCGGATCCAGTCCGTATCCAGATCGGATGGTCACTGCAGTCCTCCGGATCCAGTCCGTACCCAGCCCAGACGGTGGATCAGCACCTAGAGACGACCTCTACAGCCCTGAATGTCAGCGGAGACCACATCAACTAGATGAGCCCCAGAGACAGATCCCCAGTGAAGACCTCGTCACCTAGACGGCTGTCGGCACAGGACCACGGGACCTGGTGAGTCCTCTGTGTCTGGCCAGAGGAGAACTGGCCCCCCGACTGAGCCTGGTTTCTCCCAAGGTTTTTTTCTCCATTTGTCACAGATGGAGTTTTGGTTCCTTGCCGCTGTCGCCTCTGGCTTGCTTAGCTGGGGACACTTTACCTTCACTTTATCTTCACACAATATTGTATTTTATTTTGTTGTATTTGATTAATTACCTTTACCTGAAAATTGAGTGTTTACTGTTGCCCTTTGCACTGTTGATGTACTATTTCCTATTTAATACTGTACAGCCGCCTTGTCATAATTCTGTATTGTTAAAGGTGGTATATAAATAAAGGTGATTTGATTTTGATTTGATTTGACAAATACAAATACCTTTTGAAGAAAATTAACAGTTTTACTATGGTAAAAGTGTAATAACCTTGTCTAAATCAACTCTTAATAAAGAAAAGAGAGTTTTAGAGACTGATTTTTGTTTATGTATGTAAAATCTAGTGGAAAACACAAATTAAGCTGGCTATTGTCCTATATTTTCTTTTGAGTAGTCAAACAATCTTGAAAACTTTAGGAAAGTTTTTAATCAATTGTTTAATCATTTTAATCGATTAAATGTCTGTTGTCTGCCATTATGTCCCCACCAATGCCAAAATCAAACCTACACCCCTGCTTGTATAAAGTTGCATATAATATAATTAAAATATTAAAAATGAGTATCACAGCAGTTGCTGCCAGAGTTCTCTTTCTCTTTTTGTTTAAGCATGGGCTTCACTTTATTATTGCCATTTTGTTTTATTAGTATATTTTACTTATCTATTTGTCTTTTTTTAGAATTTGAAAGATAAAACCGTTGCCATTGATGGTTGATGGAGAACCTGTAATATCAATGGAACTTTTATTTTTAAGAGTAGAAGAGCCAGTTTTGGAACATTTTCGGTGCCAAGAACATATTCATGATTTAAAGAATATTTTCCACTATAAACAGTTTTTTGTGCATTGGAAGAGTTCCATCAATGCCAGTTAGGAACCTTTAAGAATGTAGATTATTGAAGGAGAAGTCCACTTCCAGAACAACAACTCACAAATAATTTACTCACCCCCTTGTCATCCAAGATCCAGGATTTTTCTCCGTATAATGGACTTCATTGGTGAATTTGAACTTCCAAAGTGTAGTTTAAATGCAGCTTCAAAGGCTCTAAGCGATCCCAGCCGAGGAAGAAGGGTCTTATCTAGCGAAACAATCGGTCATTGTTTTTGAAAAATAAAGATTTGTATACTTTTTAAGCACAAAAGCTCGTGTAGCACAGGCTCTGGGATGTGTGTTCTGAATGATTTGTTCATTTTGAACGAATCTTTAATGTGACTCGGGAAGAACGAATTGTCTCGGGGGAGTGATTCGTTCAGTCGCACATGCGCAGCATCCTATTAGGTTCTGTACTGGATTAGTTCACCTGTTTCGAGTCTTCGGGTTTTTGGAGTCGTTCGTTCATCTTATGGGGCGTCACGTGATGAACAAACGACTCAAACCCGAAAACTGGTCAGATAAGAGGTGAGGTGAGCTAATCATAGACTAAAGACCCAGGTAAACAATGAATGAATCTTTTCTGTTTCTTATAGCATTATAGTTTTGTCTTGTTTGTAGTGTGATCAGCGTTTGTGTAAGCAGTAGATGTGTTCGGGAAGTAACACGTAACATTTTAATTATATTTTGCTAAAATGAACGAAATGACTCAAAAAAAGATTTGTTCATTTTGCTGAACGAGACTCAAAGGTCCGAGTCGGTAAAATGATCCAAACTTCCCATCACTACTACGAATCACGTCCAGGTTCATTGTCTGTGTACACCAGCTAAAAAAGGTAGAGTATGGCGAAAAACTTAGAATCGTCCAGCATCGCTTTGTAAACACTGGGTCTGTAGTTCCGCGTGACCTTTCGACGTGATTCAATAGTACGTAGCGTCGTGGACGTGTATCCCAGAGCCTGTGCTACACAAGCTTTTGAGCTTAAAAAGTATAAAAAAAATTATTTTTGAAAACAATGAGCAATCGTTTCGCTAGATAAGACCCTTCTTCCTCGGCTGGGATCGTTTAGAGCCTTTGAAGCTGCATTTAAACTACATTTTGGAAGTTCAAAATCGAGGCACCAAAGTACATTATATGGAGAAAAATCCTGAAATGTTTTCCTCAAAAACCATAATTTCTTTACGACTGAAGACGGAAAGACACGAACATCTTGGATGACAAGGGGGTGAGTACATTATTTGTGAATTGTTGTTCTGGAAGTGGACTTCACCTTTAAAAGGTTCTTTATTGGCACTGATGACTCCATGAAGAACCATTAACATCCACACAACCTTTCCATTGCACAAAAGGTTCTTCATATTAAGATAAAAAAGGTTCTTTGGGAAACCAAAAATGGTTTTTCTATGACAAGCGTGTCGCTGAGCCAACCTGTGTGCGACTAAGAGCGAATGAATGTGTGTGTGTTGTAAATGTGATTAGTGGGAGTGGCTGTGGAGCGGACGGTGCACTCGTCGCGATTACCCCGTGCGGCGCGCGCCCTGAATGCTAAAGCGCACGAGCGGGCGGAGCGCATGTGGCGCGTCCCTTTATCTGGATTTAATCACCCCACCAGAGAAAAACACACACACACACGCCAAGCTTGAAAAGAGAAAACAGAAGCAGCTGTGATTGTGTCCGAGCCTTAAAATAATGTAAAACAGCTTCCTTTTTCATGCATGCCAAAGAAATCTGAATTCTCACAAAACACCCTGCCAATGGCAAAAGAGCGGCGCCAGCCTGTGTGTGTGCGTGTGTGTGTCTCACTCCAGGGTGTGTATGACATTGGCTTGATTTGTAGGCATTGGTTGCTTTTCTGTGCTCCAAAACATAGTGATTGTGTTGAAGGGTCAGTATGTGTGTGTGTGTGTAAGTGAAGTGGATGGAAATCAGGCACAGAATGTGACAGCCGTCTACTGCTGCTGGTCAAAGTGGGCGTGGCTTTATTAAAGAGGCGTGGCTCCCTGCCAGAAAGAAAGTGACTTCAGCTCTGTCACGCCTCATTAATATTCTGATGTCATTGCTCCGGCCCCTCCCCCTCTATACCCTAGAGATGAGAGTATGATATCATTCCATATGGATGGCCAGAGAAAAGACACAGCGGCCACTCGATCCATCACCCTTGAGTGCTCTCGCTCTCTCTCTTTCTCTCTCTGTCTCTCTCTCGCTCACTCTTTTAGGCATCATATACACGTTCCCAACTTGAAGGCTGTCCAGAATGTAAGAAGCCTTATTATGCTGCCTCTTATGCCTTGTTTTGCATATTTGACACAAAAACAGAAAACTCCACTCTGATTGGCTGGTTTTACGCCAGGAATCACTGCTGCTCAAAAGTTTGGGATCAGTAAGATTTTAAATAGTTTTAAAGACATTTCTTATGCTCATCGAGGCTGCATTTATGTGATCAAAAATACAGAAAAAAACTGTAAAATTGCAAAATGTTATTACAATATATAATGATGGGTTTTATTTGAATATACTGCAAAATATAATTTATTCCTGTGACGCAAAGCTGAATTTTCATCAGCTGTTACTCCAGTCTTTAGTGTCACATGATCCTTCAGAAATCATTCTAATGTACTGATTTATTATCAGTGTTAATATTGTGTGCAACCTGTGACTTTTTTTTAGTATTCTTTATCAATATAAGGTTAAAAAGAGTAGTGTTTATTTAAAATAGAAAGGTTTTCTAACAATATACAGTACTGATCAAGAAATTAATACTTTTATTTACCAAGGATGTGTTAGATTAATAAAAAGTTATATGAATAAATACTGTTGTTTAACTTGTTATTCATCAAAGAATCCTGAAAAAATAAATCACAGGTTCCAAAAAAATATTTGGCAGCACAACTGTTTCCAACATTAATAATTTTAATAATAAATCAGCATATTAGAATGATATTCATATTAGAAGGATCATATGACACTTAAGACTGGAGTAACAGCTGATGAAAATTCAGCTTTGCATCACAGGAATAAATTAGATTTTAAAGTATATTCAAATAAAAAATATGATTTTATATTGTAATAACATTTTGCAATTTTACTGTTTTTTTTTTTTCTGTGTTTTTGCTCAAATAAATGCAGCCTTTGTGAGTGTAAGAGACTTCCTCTTAGAGATTCTGTAAAATGAAATTCCAGGACTTTCGAAGGCTTTTCAAGCACTAGTTTTAGAATTTTCAAGGACTTAATCACTGTTTAAAAGTAAAGGTTCCTTTCTGCATTGCACAAAAAGTTGTTTATACACTATTAAAAGTAAAGCAGCTTTATTGGCATTGATGTTTCCATGAAGAACCTTTAACATCCACTGAACTACTAAATGTTCTCTGTAATGGAAAAAGGCTCTTTAGATTATAAAAAAATGTTCTTAATGCTAAGAAAAAAATGTTCTTTTAAGAAGAACTGTTTAAAGAACCGTTTTCAACTACAGCATTTTATACAGTGGAAAGTTTCCCTTGACATTAAATGTTCTCAGTATAGAACCTTTATTTTTAAGTGTTTCTGTGGGATCACTGTAAAAAAAAAAATCTTTTGGAACCTTTATTTTTCATTCTAGTGGAAAAAGTTCTTTAGATTATTAAAACATCTTTCAAAAATGGTTCTTTTAAGAACTGAAAGTTATTTGGAGAACCAAAAATGCTTTATCAATCACATTCCTGTGAAAAATTCCTTTTGGAACCTTTATTTTTAAGAGTGCAAAGAACTTTTTTCCACTATAAAGAAACTTTTGTGCAATGGATGTTAAAGGTTTTTCATGGAACCATTGATGCCAATAAAGAACCTTTATTTTTAACTTCTAAATGAGATCATATCATATACTTCTGTTGTTTTCAATATAAACCTAGTCACTAACCCAAGCGCTACTGTAAAGAAAAATAAGCAAACATAAACAGCAAAGAATCTCATAATGAAATGACTTTATTAAAAATATCAACTGTAATCTCACAATGCTACAACTTTATTTATGTTGTTGGATGATTTTTTGTTTTTGGTTTTTTTTTAATATCATGACTTTTGTAGTCTTATTTATTTATTTTTTATTTGGCTTAAAAATGCTATTGTAATATTGTCAAATTAAAAAAAAAAAAATACAATGTTTATGTTCCGCTCACATTTTTCTCACTATTCTGAGAAAGCTGTCAGAATTACAAGATGTAAACAGGATTTAATCAAGGTGCTTGAAGTGCTTGAGTTTGACTTTTTAAAATTTAGAGCCTTAAAAACCCTTAAAAATCACAGTTTTCCTGAAGAAGTTCTTGAAAAGAGAAACAGGTGAACCGAATCAATTGAGTTATTTACGTTGGACCTGCTCCGATTGATTCAAACTCGTACTTTGATCGTTCAGGCTTCGCGAATCATTTGACTTATATCGAATCTTTGCGTATGGAGAATCATTTGATCGGGACTTCAGATCGTGTATGGCGAATGAGTCCTTACGAAATGATGGTTCGCGAATCATTTGATTCAGATCGGGACTTCAGTGTGGTTTTGCGAATCATTTGATTTAGAGTTGAACTTTGGAGCGAGTTCGCGAATCTTTTGCTTCAGATCGGAACTTTAGAGCCGGGTTCGTGAATCATTTCAAGTTTTGAATGATTCGCGATCCGCGCTCCGAGTCCTTATCTGAACTGATGGTTCGCGAATCATTTGATTCAGATCGGGACTTTGGAGGATGCGCAAATCTTTTTTCCTGACTTCTTTTTTTATTAAACAGTAAAAAAAACATCAAATCAGGAAGACAGTACAATTATAAAACCAAAACAAAGAAAAGAACATACACAAATACAAATCCCTTAATTTTTTTTCTTTATCATAGTTAAATGTTAAAAGTTTTTCGTGGAACCACTGATGCCAATAAAGAACTATTTTTTTAACTTCTGTTGTTTTTAATAAAAACCTATAGGCATAATCACTAAACCAGGCGCTTACATAAACAACAAAAACATTATTTATTTCTCATTTTTGTTTAATTTAAGGATTGTCCAAAAGGAAGGTTTTAGCTTATTCCTCAAGTTACATTTCCACAAGCACTCATGCCCATATTTTCCTTCGCAAATTAAACATCTCTCTGGACTAAAACTAATTACGACTACAAACTCCTCTAAAACTTAAAAGCCCTTAAAGAAATTGTAGACAACATAATTTAAGAAAGCATGAATCATTTTTATCACCATCATTTGCATCAAAAAAGAGTTTCTGAAACTCTGGAGACAAGAAGAAAACGAGCACGCACACACACACACACACACACACACACACACACACACACATCTGGGAAGGTTTCGCTGTTCTTCGTATTATAAGGATGATTAACGCGTTATAATGAAACTGTGAGCAAACACCGGCGCTGTTCGGTAAACGACCTAGAGTTAATGATATGAGCGGGCGGAAACCTCATTTGCATAATAAGAACATATTTAATGAGACGCGAACACCACCTGAACTGAGGATAAAGCATAAACTCTGGAGACGCAAGATACACAAAACACACACACGCGCGCGCACACACATTGACACACAAGAGCGCGTGCGCTCAGCGTATCCAAACCCTGGATACGCGCGGTGGAGAGACCAGTGCGATCCTGCGCTCTGTCATTTCAGGACTGCTTTTGTGCGCGCTCTCTCTCTCTCTCTCTCTCTCTCTCTCACACACACACACACACACACACACACACACCGCCGTGGCGGAACGCGCTGCTGTCGCTCAGTGATTTTCTCCGCGTCTCCCGGACTTTTTGCTCCGCGCTTTCTCTGTCTCTGTCTTCTCCAGGTGAGCGAATCTCTTTAAATCTCTCTGAAATCTCCTCAGGAGAAGCTTGAGATCATGGAGAGACGATGTGTGTGTGTGTGTGTGTGTGTGTGTTGCGCGCTGGTCTGTCTGTCAGACGTGTGTGTGCAAGTGTGTGTGAGTGACCAAAATGCTGATATGCCATTTTGTTGCAAACAAAGTATTGGTGAAGCCATATGGTAATACTATGGTACTGTATACCATGGTATTTCAAAGTACTATAGTAGCATAAGTTAAGAGTCACAGGTGAAGGTTGTGAGGAATAGAATTAATGAGTTTATGTGCCAAAGTTGAATGGCTGAACTGTTCATGTGTTGCAATGTCCAAAATAAACTGCTTATATTAATTTTTTTTTAAAACTGCTTAAGTGACCCTCTTAAGTAGCACGGGGATATTTGTAGCAATAGCCAAAAATAAGCAGTTTTTCATTATATTAAACAAAGATCATGTTCCATGAAGATGTTTTGTACATTTACTACCGTAAATATATCAAAACTTAATTTTCATTAGTAATATTGCACTTAATTTGGACAACTTTAAAGGTGATTTTCTCAACATTTAGATTTTTTTGCACCCTCAGATTTTCAATTTCCAAATAGTTGTATCTCAGCCAAATATTGTCCTGTTCTAACAAAAAAAAAAAAAATGGAAAGCTTATGGAAAGATGATGTAAATCATCTCAGTTTCTGTGTCAAAATATGCCTAATAAGCCTGAATCTATTTGTTCACACTCATTAAAGTCATTTTTAATGATCTAATGTAAACTCATATTTTCACTTTACAGTATTAGATCATAATACCATGTTTTGAGATATTCCATATATTTAAAATATGATTAATAAGTCTAAACTGATCTAAATGCATTAGTTTTAAGGATCTGATGTGGTAGAAATAATCCTGTTTGAACTTTTACAGTGTATAATGATGATAATACAACAGCACTTTGCTGTATATTCATATTGTTTTGATTTTGCATGATATTACATGATATTCATATGCAAAAATGTGGTGTTACCATAGCATGAAATGTGTTTAACAGGTGATCTTGTAGGAAGACAGGATTTATTTGATTGCTCTGCGCAGTTTATGAGCTGGAGATGAATTGCAGTGCGTGCGTGTGTGTGTGTGTGTGTGTGTGTGTGTGTGATTTATTAATTTATTTGACGACTGGTAGTTCAGCGATTCACTAGTGGAGCAAAAGCTTTCTGTGTAATTGAGTTACTGTCCCTGCGTCTGGCGCCACCAAATGACTACAAAAGAGAGAGAGAGAGTGTGTGTGTGTGTGTGTGTGTGTTCGGCTCGGGGTTTGTGCGCAGTAATTATAATTACCTTGTTTTAAATACAATGGCAGTTTAACTGGAAGTCCCTGAAGGACGCGTGCACGAGCTCCCGCGTGTGTGTTTGTGCTCGTTCTGCTGTAAGAGCTTGAAACGGGACCCGAGAGAGACTCTCGCTGTCCGGGGCTGATAAGACGGACCTCAGAACCCCGAGTCCGAGCACAGCAGAATAAATCTGTTAGAGGCGCGCGTGACGGTACGGCACAATACCAATATTAATAAGAAACACACAGGATATCACATTAGAGACTCAGCGTACAAACTTTGGGTTGGTTTGCGTTTCCAGTGCATTAAAGTGTGTGTGTGTGTGTGTGAGACAGAGAGAGAGTGTGTTCTGTATTCAAGACATTAGAGCTGTCATGTCGCGTAAATGGTCATTCATCAGACGCTAAGAGATCTAATCCATTACACACACCAATCTCTCTGTGTGTGTGTGTGTGTGTTAGAGACTAGATTGACTTTAGTGTGTTTTACCTGTATTTGTTCCCAGAGGAGTATTTCATTGCTCTTTCGTATCTCATGCGGGTCTCGTTTATGTTTTGAGTGTCTCACGTTTCTCAGGAGGAATAAAAACAGCCGGGTTGTTTTGATTTTGGATTAATTTAAAGAGAAATGTTTGATATTGTTGACTGAATCTGGTATTCTTGAGATTTTTCTGAAGCATTTGAGAAGCAGGAGGGTTGCGTAAATTAGGGTTATTAGCGTTTGCAAAACTAAAACTAAAACCATGAAACAATTCGGTTACATGAAATAAAATAAATATTAACTGAATTAAAATATAACAAGCTTTTTATTTAGGCTAGTTGCCAAGGCACATTTTTTTTATTTTAGTTTAATTTGAGTTTAATAATAAGCAAAACTAAATTATATTAAAGAACTTAAACTTATTTAGGTTTTAGCTAATTTAGCTCTTTTAACTCAATATTTCTATTTTTTTTTTTTTTATTATAGTTGAAGTATTTTTAGCTTATTTAGCTCATTTTTGGCTCAACTTTTCTATTTTTGTTTTAATTTAAGTTGAAATACTAAAATAACTAAAATCAACATTTGTCCTTTTTTGTAGAATTTAAGTTGAAGTAGTAAAATAACTAAAACTAAAATTTAAAAATATTATAAATGTATTTAATTTTTAGTTCTTTTAGCTATTTTTAACTCAATATTTCTTATTTATCTTTTAAGTTGAAGTACTAAAATAACTAAAACTAAAATAAAAAGTAAACTTATGTTTTTTAGCTTGTATAGCAAAAATTTTAGCTCAACATTTCTTTTTTGTATAATTTATTTGAAGTACTAAAATAAATAAAACAAAAACTTTAAAGAATAAACATTTAATTTTTAGTTAATTTAGCTATTTTTAACTCAATATTTCTGCCATTTATCTTTTAATTTAAGTTGAAATACTAAAATAACTCAAACTAAAATTTAAAGAAATGTAAATGTAACAAATATGTAAAATGTAAATATTAAAAACTTTATCTTTTTTTGTAGCTAATTTTTGGCCGATGTTCAATAATTAGTTACATTTATTACTAAAAATCATATTGCATTTACTAATATTACTCATAGTGCATTTATTCATCATAATCACATTCTTCTGAAAAGTAAAATAGTCTGTTGTTGTTTAATAACTGCAGACTGTAGCAGGCTGCTGCATTAATGCGTCACATGTGCATTTATATGCATTTTACAATGGGTTTAATGTCAGAACTATCTGTTTTATAATGCAGATTTTAGTAAAACAGATTGAAATTGTGTGCATGCGTGTGTGAGAGAGAGAGAGAAAGCTGTGTGAGTGTGTTTGAAAGACAGGAAAAGAGCGAGACACATCTGATGAATGATGGTTTGAATGGAGACTGACATTTTCCAGAGAAACACCTCCACAGACATCAGGTGTGTGTGCGTGTGTGTGTTTCTTCAATCCACTTACTGAGAGATTCCCTGTGTGTGTGTGTGTCTGGTGAAACAGATGAGAGGTGACAGGGTGAATTAACTCAGAAATGTAGATGCACACACACACAATAACGGATTTAATGAATGCAAACGCTCTGTCATTTGCTTTTGTCTCTATTCACTCACACACACACACACACACATATGATTTCCATCAGCTCACTTTTGTAGTTTCTCCCACATGCTTGATTCTCCTTAAACACATACACGCTTACACACAGGCGGTGGGATGTTGAAACGGCTGGTAAAAACATCAGCGCTGAACTTTCCCTCCGGACGGATCCAGGATCAATTTTCATAAATTGCCCTGAAGCCACACGCACTCAGATACTCATATATTCACCCTAAAACTCAGACAGGAAGTGTGTGTGTGTGTGTGTGTGTGAACCTGAGAGAAAGATTTGAGATAAAGGCCAGAAACATATTTAAAATAACATTTTATAACATACACGCAATTGTTTGGTCGACACATTGCAAAAGCACAGTACATGCTCAGACCTGAAACGTGTGTGTGTGTGTGTGTGTATAATTTATTTTTTCTGATGTATTTCAGTCAACAACATTTTTGATAAATTTAGTTTTAGTTAACTAATCTTAGTCAAAATTGCAACATATAATCTCAGAATTGTGGCATAAACTCAAAACTGCAACATATAAACTCAGAATTGCAACAAGCTTAAAATTGTAACATATAAACTTAGAATTGTGAAATAAACTCAAAATTGCAACAAACACAGAATTGCAACATATAAACTCAGAATTGCAACTTAAACTCAGAATTGTGACATAAACTCAAAATTTGACATATAAACTCAGAACTGTGACAAGTTCAGAACTGTAACATATAAACTCAAAATTGCAACAAACTCAAAATTGTGGCATATAAACTCTGAATTGCAACATATAAACTCAGAATTGTGGCATAAACTCAAAACTGCAACATATAAACTCAGAGCTGTGACAAGCTCAGAATCGCAACATAAAGTAAAAATTGCAACAAATTCAGAATTGCGACATATAAACTCAGAATTGCCACATAAACTCAAAATTGCAACAAACTTAGAATTGTGACATATAAACTCACAATTGTGACAAACTCAAAATTGCAACATAAACAACGTTTGTTTGTGTATGTGTGTGTCTATATATAATTTATTTTTTCTAATGTATTTCAGTAAACAACATTCTTAATAGTTTGTTTTAGTTAACTAATCTTAGTAAAGCCAAAATTACAGCATATAAACTCAGAATTGCAACATAATCTCAGAATTGTGACAAACAAAATTGCAACATACAAACTCAGATTTGAAACACACTCAGAACTGAAACAAACTGCAACAAAAGATTTGCAACATGTAGACTCAAAATTGCGAAATATAAACTCAGAATTGCAAGATTTAAACACAAAATTGTGACAAAGTCAGAATTGCAAGTTTTATTGTAAGATAAAACAAGACAGAATTGTGAGATATAAACTCAAAATTGCAAAATATAAACTCACAATTCTAGGAAAAACAGCAGAATTGTGCAATTAAAAGGTCACAATAACCTTTTTTTAGTTTTAATTTTATGACAAAAAAAAAAAACTGAGTTGTTAACTCAGAATTCTGAGAATTTTTTTTTTATTCTGGAGCTTTCATCATCTGACGCATTTCAGAACACAGTGACATATAAAATTGAGCTCGTCCAGCTAGAATTGTTTGCAGTCATATATTTGTCTATGTTATGTGAGTGTGAACGCAGACGGCGATCAGACTGAGTGTGTGTGTGTGTGTGTGTTGTGCTCCATTAGCCAGTAGCAGGTTTGTTGCTCTGCAGGAGGTGAGCTTTGTCTGGCAGGCTTGACGCAGTTTAGCGGCGTGTGGTTGATGGGTAGCGTGTGTGTGTGTGTGTGTGTGTGTGTGCGTGTGTGAGGACCTGTTTGAATGTGGCTAAGCCTCAGTCTCTCCTTACCCACTCAAGTCACATCAACTCTCCACCTCTCGCCATCCATCAATCGCTGTTCCCCGGAGTCTCTCTCTCTCTCTCTCTCTCTGTGTGTCTCTGTCTCTCTCTCGGATCGATCCAGGCCTTTGAGTCATTGGCCAGTGTTTCTCTGATGCTCGAGTGTCTGAAATCAATCTAAACAACTTTAGGAAGGCGCATTAGAAGCCAAATAAAAAAACTAAGAAGCGAGACTTGTCATAAAAGACAGATCCGTTTTTAATCAAGCTTTTTAATCAGGGCTTGAAACGTGTAGTCGTGGTTTTGAATGCTAAATGGTCATTCCAATGTTCCAGTCATGCGAAAACACATGCGATATAATGCCATCTCAGACGAGAAACAGAAAACATTTTATGAAAGCAATAAGGCTGAGTTATATTTGACACTTTACTTCAGCTCACACAAGGTTTGATTCCCAAATAATGCATGAACTGATAGAATGTGCTTTTTTGCTATTTTTCTTTGCTAAACTTAAATGATGCAGAAAACGCTGACAGAAATACAATACTATTGTACTAATAACTGTACTTCTGTATTAATAATAAAATAATAATAATAATAATAATAACAATAATGAGAAAATATGGATGAAAATGTGATATTACAAATAGAATAATAATAATAATAATAATAATAATAATAAAGTATGGAAGAAAAACAGTGATATTCCTAATGTAATAATATAATAATATATATTATTATATTATTATAATTATTATATTATAATATAATAATATATTAGGAATATCACAGTTTTTCTTCCATATTTTAATTTTAACAGCAAATCTCTGTTTTTAAGGTTTTTTTAAGAATTTTGAGAAGTCTTACATTTTCATTTGAGCACATTTTAAAAGATTAACAACTTTTTAAAAAATGTTTTATACGTTTATTTGATTAGCGCTGTTTTTGATAATAAATTTTGTATTAAATACAACACTGAATTTCAGAAAATAAATAAATAAATAAATAAATAAATAAATAATTATGGAAAATTTCTGGAAAAAAAAAAAAAAATATATATATATATACATATATATATAATGATAAAATATAATAAAATTTTATTTGATTATATTTGGTTGACCACTGTTTTTGATAATAAAGTTGTATGTATGTATGTATGTATGTACCTATTGAAATTATTTAAATTGTAAAGTTTCATGATTTTAATTAATGATATTACATATATACATTAATTACTAAAATTTAATTTAACCATTAAAACAGTATTCATAAAAGCCAGAAAAATAAAAAATAAAATGAATTTGTGAATAAAATTAAATCTAATTTGTACAACTTTTGCATTCAATTTCTCATGTTTTCATATAGAAATAAATCAGGGAAAGATCTTTTAAAAATCGTTAAGATTTTTTAAAAATGTTTGTTTCATTTAAAAAAATTATCTTTTAAAATATCCTTAAAATGCAATTTGTAAAATAAAATGGTTCCCATATGGTCCTATTTATTTAAAAAACGCAGTATATATAAATGTATCACAGACTGTTTCATTTTTCACACATGATACAATTTGCAATTTCATAACATTTCTCATGTTTTGTTGTAAATATGTAAACAAGTAAATATTTTCTACACTTTATCAGGCTTTGAATTAATGCATGTCTCTCACAGCAGGTCATACTGGAAAGTAAACGACTAAAAAAAAACCAAAGGCAGGACATAAAAAACCATTGGATACAGTCTGACCCAAGAGTTGAAAGGGTCAAAGGTCATGATCTCACTTTGATCCCAGATTCTTCCCTTCCGCTCTGGTGACCTCATGTTCCACACCTTCCCCAACAAATCACGGGCGCAGACGTCGGTCAGCATGGAGAAGACGTACTCGCTCACGGCGCACTACGACGACTTCCAGGAGATCAAGTACGGCAGTCGGTACAGCAGCAGCACGCTGAGTAACGGCATGAGTTTGCAGCTGGGCGGATCCCTGGACCGCGGCAGCCGCGGGCGGAGTGGGCGGGACAAATGCGTGGGCGGAGCCGGGCCCGGGGGCGGGACTCCGGCCCGCTGGAGCCGGCGTGAAATCTGCCTGCTGTCTGCGCTGGTGTTCGCGGCGGGGATGTGCGTGATTCTCGGATGCATGCTGGCGCTGAAGTTTCTGTCGCTGGAAGCGCAGGATTCTCAGTGCCGTCAGGACTGCGTGAAACGGCGCTCGCTGCTACGGGCCGCGCGCTTCGTCCAGGGGAACGTGGACCCGAGCGTACAGCCCTGTCACGACTTCTACAGCTTCGCGTGCGGCGGGTGGCTCCGGCGACACGGGATACCGGAGGATAAACTGAGCTACGGGATCATCACCGCCATCGGAGAGCAAAACCAGGACAAGCTGCAGCGCCTCCTACAGGCGCCGGTCGGGAGGAAAGAGCAGGACAGCGCAGAGAGAAAGGTACGACAACACTCTATAAATATTTGCTTAGTTTAAATGCAATTTTTTTGATTCAGGGATGTATTATAATTTAGTTTTTTTTAGATTATGGATTTAAATATGCACAATTTTGTTTTATTATTTATTTCTTTTACCTTTAACATATATAAATCACTTGGATTTCTGACTTTTCATTAACTTTTTTCATGTTTTATTCAGAAAATGTAAGAATCTAGTATATATATATATATATATATATATATATATATATATATTACATAGCATAATTTTGTGATGATGCTGTTTTAATATCATAATATTTTCCTAATATACCAGGAAAGAAGAAAATATCTTAATAAAAAATTTTTTATATATATATATATATATATATAATAATAAAATGCATTAGATAAATATGATTTTTGATTATTAAAATTCAGTTAAATCACTAAAAGAGAAACCAGAAAAATAAAAACAGAAAACAAAAAAATTTTAAATTTCATAGTGCACTAAAATTGTAATTTTTTTAAACCTTTGTTAAATTCATGTTAAATTGTATAAGTTTATAAGTTTAATTTGTATATGATTTTAATTAACAATATTAGACATTCTTTTTAATTACTAAAATGTCATTTAACAGTTTGTAAAAAAAAAATCTTTCATTATAAATATAATTTTTTTTAATATACTTTTTGACTTAAGTTTCTTATCATTTAAACATATTTTAATTAAAATGATGTGACTATATTTACAATTTTATTTTCAGTTTCTCTTGTTTTCAGATTAATATGTTTATTATGTGGTGTTGCTTTGCTAATTTCACCAGGGAAAGGTTTTTAAAAATCTTTGAGATAAGAAAAATATTTATTTCACTGCAAATAAAAATGATGCTTTAATGAAAAGTCAGAAATCCAAGTGATTTCAGCAGTGATTCTTGATTCTGTTTTAAATTAACCAGGAAAATATCTTAATAAAATAATAAAATAAAATAAATTACTTAATATTTAAACATTTTAAATAAAATCTGAATAAATATTTTATTTAAAATCATGTGATTGTGTTTACAATTTACAATTACATTTCTCATATTTGAATCATAAAATGTCTTTAAAATATCTTTGATTGAATATTTTAATTAAAATTTCATTGTTAAATTGTTAAAATTATTATTTGAATTAAAACTTCTTATTTTCTACCACAGGTGAAAGATTTTTACCGCTCGTGTATCAACATGAAGGAAATCGATCGCCTGGGGGCGGGGCCTATGACTGAGGTGATTGAAAGCTGTGGTGGGTGGGACTTATCTGGAGCTCCTCCCGGAGGGGCGGGGTGGGACAGTGGCTCCGCCCCCGTGAGGCCAGATTTTAATGAGATGCTGTACAAGACGCAGGGAATTTACAGCACATCCGTGTTCTTCTCTCTCACCGTCAGCGTGGACGACAAAAACTCGTCACGCAACGCCATACGGGTGAGAGAACGCGTTTGTGGGTGTTTATGAGTGTCGTTTTTGTTTCAAAGTAACTTCAACTGGTGTGTGTGTGATTGTAGATTGATCAGGAGGGTTTGACTCTGCCAGAAAGGACTCTGTATCTCGGACAGGATGAAGACAGTGTGAAGGTGAAACGCCTCTCTTCATCTCTCCATATGTTCTTTTGTTCTGGACTGCATCTCTCCATCTGTCCGTCTGTCTGTCTGACTGCCATCTGTCGCTCCGGCCGTCTCTCGCTGTGAGCTCACACGTCTAATTGATCGTGTCGCAGCTGCTGATGATGTCACAGATGAGCTGGCGTCTCTTAATAATGAGGTCACAGCAGTGTCTCTCTCATGCTCCGATGACATCAGACTCCTGCCACAAATCTGAATTGACAAGCCACCAAATCCCACTGAGAGATCAATAAAAATGTGGTTTAATCCCATAAAAGAACGTCCAGGTTACTCTTCTAACCAGAAATCAGAATTTCTTAATGCAGAATATTAAGTCTTAGTAGATAAGCACAATCACAAATCACAGAGTTTTTTTTTCATTTCTGTGTATCTTAACAAAATAAAGTCATATCTAGATTTTTTGTTATCAGTACCATTATGAAACACAAAAACTTGAGGAATTAAACCATAAAAATATAAACACTCTATTTATAATTGCTACTCATGTTTTTGTTTATGAAAAAATAAATAAATAAAAATACAATTAATATATAAAAAATGCTCAAAAGTTTTATTTTTCAAGTATCTTTAGGCAAATAAAGTCATATATCTTGATTTTTTTGTATATTGTTTTGTATATCTTTAACCCTTTAGGTAATGAAATAGTCATATATCTATTTTTGTTACCAGTAAACTTAGTAGATACAAAAACATAAAAAAAATGCAGTCATAATAAACATTAAAATGTGATTTTTAATTTCTCCTTATGCTTTTGTGTATGAAAAAAAAACAATGTATATATATATATATATATAAAATATTTACTCAAAGCTGTACTTTTCAAGTATCTTTAAGCAAATAAAGTTGTATATTTTACTTAAGAGAGACAGTAAACAAGAAAATTAACCATAAAAACATCAAAACATAATTTGCAATTGCTTCTTTTGCTTTTGTGTATGGTAATTTATATGATTGGAGTTGCCGTCAAGCGTGTAAAATGTCGTATCAGCTTCACTTTAAATAATTATTTATAAAAAATGCTGTTTTTAATTTAACTAAGGTGCTATTTTTATTTATTTTTAAAATTTGTTTTATGTATATATTTTGCATTTTCAATTTAATTGTAGTTAGTTTTAGTTATTTTGTTGTATTATAGTCTTTTTTTAAATTAATTTTTGCATTAATTTAAATTCATTTTATTTCATAACTTTATGTAACTAAATCATGAAATAGCATGAAATTAGTTTCATGTCAGATGTTTGTCAATTATGATCATGTTACAATGATGTTTTTTTTTTCTTCTGAATAATATCAGATTCTGGCGTCCTATAAGGCACTGATGGAAAGGTTGCTGAGCATGCTGGGAGCTCACAATGCCACGCTGAAATCTCGAGAGATTCTGGATCTGGAGACCAGACTTGCAAATGTAACTATTGTGTGTGTGTGTGCGTGTGTTTGGTTCTTTTAATGGTTTGTTCGAAACTGGACAAAATATTGTTAGGGTTACTGTATATATATATTTTAATGCATTTACTGAGAAAGTGTTTCAATATAAAAGCATGCTTTTCATTAAATTTCTCATGTTTTATTCAGAAAATGTAAAAGTCATAATATTTTATACATTGTCAAGCATCAAAATAATTTTGTGGTGATAAAATATTAAAACTAGATTATTTCATGTTTAAATATTTCAGATATCATTTGAATGAATATTTTTATTTAAAAAATCATGTGGTTGTGTTTACAATTTAGAATTACATTTCTCATACTTCAGTCATACATAAATATGTAATACATTTTTTTAAATATATATTTACTAAGAAAGTGTTTCTGGAACATAAAACACAATATAAAGCATGAAATTAAAACATTCGATTTACATTAAATACCAACAAACATGAATAACTTTCACAAATACTGTAATTAAGATGTAGTGAGAAAGAGCTTTGTTTTATTAAATATTTAATCACCAAAATTAATATTTAAAATGCCACACAAAGACCTCTGAGAGCATTTTTTTAAGTACTGAACTTTTAAGCTGAATATTTGCATGTGTTCATTCAAATGAATCACCCGAATGAAATGATTCAGACTTCTGAACTCCAGTGCTTGTTTAAATCTGTGTGTGGTAAATGTGTAAAAGAATTCTAAAGGTTTTGTGTGAGCAAGCATGTTTGTGTTTTAATATGTGCTAATTAACATTCTCTCTTTTTCGTAAAGATCACTGTGTCTGAATACGAAGACCAAAGAAAAGACATCAGCAGCATGTACAACCGAATAACATTGAAACAATTGCAGAAAATGGCTCCAAGTGTAAGTACACACACACACACACACACACACACACATACACACTTGCTTATATCTAGCAGTTAAAACAAAAAATAACCTAAAACCTATTAAAGTTTTAGGTGAGATTATACACTGGCTGGTGATGTAGTTTTTGTAATATAAGATGTGTTTTTATTATTTGAAAGGTGCTGTGACTGACCACAGCAGTTTATATATTGCAGTTCGCATCATAATCAATTTCTGGTTAGTTTGATTTATTTTGTTGCATTTTTGCTTTTTTTTTTTTAAATTAATGTCTGCATAATTTTTTTATTAATTTTGTTTCAGAACTTTTAGCTTTAGTTATTTTAGTACATCAAGCTAAACTAAATGAAATGAGAAATGTTGCCTTGGCAACTAGCTAAAAAAAAATTACAGTTAATTTCAAGTAATGGAAATGTTTTTTATGGCTCTAGTTTTAGCCGCTATAATGTGCAACTATAATTTATATCTAATTTCAACATTCTTGTTCTCTTCTATGCCATTTAATTTAATAGATTTAATAATACATTACATGTCTTCTTTTGAATGGCCATTAGTGGAGAAATTCTCTTTGACCTCAGAATGATGTAGTTATAGATTATTACCAGCAGAGCTGATCATACTAACCAGTTTATGTCCTTGTTACGGTCCTACATAGACAGAGTCACGACAGTGACTGAGCCATTGTGCCAAGCCAGACAAGCTTAAATTAAGTTTAAGGCAAGACACTAAAGGCAAAAACACATTTTTTCCATGCACCAGTCAGTTTTGAGCAGTTTTTGCATTTTCATAAAGTGTTTTCTTTCAGACTAGAGAAAGAGAACATCCAAAATACATTTTTAAGAGCTTCTTTAATAGCACTTTAACTGTTTGTGTCTGTAGATTTCGATTACAAAGCATATCTTTAAAGAGATTTTTCTCCACTTCAGCAGCACTTACATACACCAAAACTTAGAGTTTTATTCCTCTCTATATTCTAAAGGTTTTTATAGAAGGGTTTGTTCATATATCATTCACACTGATTTATATAACGTTTTAGTTCTAAAAACATGGCGAAAATATACATTTCTAAAGGCAGTGAGTTTGTTTCTCCACTTCAGCAGCACTTACATACACTAAAACTTAGAGTTTTATTCTTCTCTATATTCTGAAGGTTTTTGTGGAAGGGTTTGTTTATATATCATTCACACTGATTTATATAACATTTTAGTTCTAAAAACATGGAGAAAATATACATTTCTAAAGGCAGTGAGTTTGTTTCTCCACTTCAGCAGCACTTACATACACTAAAACTTAGAGTTTTATTCTTCTCTATATTCTGAAGGTTTTTGTAGAAGGGTTTGTTCATATATCATTCACACTGATTTATATAACATTTTAGTTCTAAAAACATAGCGAAAATACACATTTTTAAAGGCAGTGAGTTTGTTTCTCCACTTCAGCAGCACTTACATACACTAAAACTTAGAGTTTTTTTCCCTATCTATATTCTGAAGGTTTTTTAGAAGGGTTTTTTCATATATCATTCAAACTGATTTATACAACATTTTATTTCTAAAAACATGTAGATTTTTTTTTTTTTTTTTTTGTGACTGTTGACAGTATTTTCTGATTTAAGGAGTGATAAAAAGAGACATCTAAAATCCCCACAGTAAAAACCTTTAATTCTAATATGTCAACAAAATCAAACAAGTTTTTAACCTGGCTTTATCCAATGTTCAGATCTGTTTAGTGAACAAATCTGATTAGTGAATATTTCATTAATTTCATTAATGTCTCATTTTAAACATAACATTTCAGAAAACTTGTAATACAAAGAATGTTTGCGATTCTCAGTGTAATCAATCAACTGGGGAAGTATGGTGAAATCTGTAACGTTTATTTTAGCCTATTCACCTGCAGTGAATGTCTTGCCTTAAATGACTGAATTTCAGTTGAGCAGAGGTGTATGTGGGAAATAAATTAGATTACAGCACAATATTTCTCCAAAAATGTGTCACTGATGCTGACATTATGAAGAAAACAATGATGTTAAACCTTTTGTCAGAGAGCAAGATAAAAAGCAGGTTTATATGCGCCGAGAGTCCTAAAGTTGCCTGGCTTTGTAAGAATAATGGCCTTGTCTGATTCGTGGTGATTTTCCCCCAGATGACCTTCTGCCTCACAGTAAAATTAGAACGCAAACTGTCAAATATCTGGAGCCACTGGATCTACGGGCTGATCTGTTTTTGGCAGGCAGGCCACTGTTTAAAACGCAGAACATGGTCCCTAAATAAAGCATAAATCAATAAGCAAAGGGCAGACGGCACACGCTTGAGTTTTACTGGCTTCTGTATTTCACTGAAAGAGCCACTTGAGCCACAAGCATAAACATTGTCATTTATTTCTCTGTAGTTCCACTGGAAGCGTTTGTTGGACCGGATCTTCAACGATAATTTCTCTGAGGAAGAGGAGATCATAGTTTTGGCCACAGACTACATGCAGACGGTGTCAGACATCATTAAAACCACGTCTAAACGGTAAGTGGTCTGAAAGTGTCACAGTGTCAAATTATGACTTTTTTTTTTTTTTTGATAAAAAGTCAAATTTAAAATTAAATTTACATAAAATACAGAATAAAACAGAAATTATTAAATAAAGCAAAAGTTATGTTACTGTTGTAAAAAATATTGAACTTTTTTCTTATATAAATTTTAATTTAAAATGTGATTTTGTTTTTGTTTTTTTTGTTTTTTGCTGCACGATTTCGCCAAACTTTTGTGATTTAAAGAAAAGGAAAGGGAAAGGAAAGGAAAATAAAGGAAATATACTGTATAAGTACATACTATATATACTATATAGCAGGGGTCACCAAACTTGTTCCTGGAGGGCCGGTGTCCTGCAGAGTTTACCTCCAACTTTCCTCAACACACCTGCTTGGGAGTTTCAAGTATACCTAGTAAGACCTTGATTAGCTGGTTCAGGTGTGTTTGATTATGGTTGGAGCTAAACTCTGCAGGGACACCGGCCCTCCAGGACTGGATCTAGTGACCCCTGCTATATAGTATATACTATATATATATTTATATAAGTATATGGCTATAGAAAGATAACAACAATAATGATGATGATAAGAAATAGTAATAATTATGTGAAATTGAAAAATAAAACCTAAAATAACAAATAAATAAAAATTAAAGTATAAAATAACTAACTTTTTTTTTGTGCTCTGCTTGTTTGCATGGTTTCACAACTCAGCCAAAACTTTCTGAATATATATATCAGTATGGCTAATAAATAAATAAATTGCAAATCAAAACAAAATAAGATATATTACTATTGCTATATTTTACTTTAAATAAAAAAAAAGTATTTAAGGGCAAAATATAATATTAATAATACTTGTATTTTACATTACAACTGTAGTATTATGCTATAATATTTATGACTATCTTAATATCTTTATTTTCAAAAGATAAACCATCACAAAATATACAGCACATATAATTTAATTAAATTACAGATTTAGTAAAAACGTCATGATAAAGTGGCATACAGTGACTCCAAACCAAGAGGATTTACTGTAAAGAAAGATGCACAAACAAACTTTTGAAACAAAATGTCTCACAAAATAACTTTGAAATTATATAACATTAGAGGTAGTGGTAAAAATGAAGACAAAAAGTGCCGCAACACTTTTTGACACATTTTCAGCATTGCACAGGTGTGTGTGTGTGTATGTGTGTGTGCGTGTGTGTGTGTGTGTGTGTGCAGCTTTATTTGAGGTGTCACTGTTGGGTGAACACTCATCTGTGCCGTGGCTGATTAGAATCGACCCACAACGGCCTCACTTGTACACACACACACACACACACACACTTTCTCTATTTCTCTCTCTAGAGAGCAGCAGTCAAGTGCTGGAAGTGACAGCGTTAGTGTGTGTCTAGCTGTCAGGTTTTTCTCAAGGGAGTCTGTGTGTGTGTGTGTGTGTGTGTGTGTGTGTATGCGTTCTTGCTACACGAGTGTGTGTGTGTGTGTGTGTGCTGTCCACTGTGTTTATTGCCACTATATTTTCTCTGTTTGTGTGAGAATAATTGAATTTACTTGAACTGTCTTTTGTCTGTCCATTTCCGCCTTTTCACTTTTACACTGAGTGTGTCTGAAATAGTGGTGAGAATTTCACTGTTTCTACTTAATTGTGACCAACCATTCTAATGATTTCATCAACACTTCTTTTAGTACTTAAAGAATACTTAATAAATATATATATATTTTTTTAAATTAGATCTTTTATTTTCAAAACATATTTATATCATGTTTATATATTAGAAATACGTAAATATTTATATAAATAAAATATATTTTTACATTTTTATAAATTAAAATAAATGAATTGACCTCTATTGTCAATTTCTGTTTTTATTTACTTTGCTATTAAAGTTTTTTTTAAAGAAATGAGTACTTTAATGCAAGGTTATTATAGTTAACTAATGTTAAACTTAAATAACAAATTGAATCCATTAAAATGTTTGTGAAAAAATTTGTTTTATTTTTACAAAACAGTTCTATTTCAAATAAATGCTGTTCTTTTGAACTTTCTATTCATCTGTGAATCCTGAAAAAAAAAAATCACAGTTTCCACAAAATGTTGGTTGTTAATTCATTAGTAAACCATTTTAAACCATTGATTTGATAATTAATTAATTAATTTTCAAAATAAATTAAAACATTTTAAATAAAATAAATTTTGACTGTTGACTGAGAAAGTAAGTCAGATTAGTTTGGTAAATAAATATAATATTTTAAATAAATTAAAATATTTTAAATAAAATACAAAAAAATACAGCAAAATATAATATAATATTTTAAACTAAATATTTTATTAATAATAATAATAATAAAGTAAAAATGTTTAAAATAAATTAAGATGTTTAAATTAAAAAAGTGAAATGAGCATAAATCTAAAACTAAAAGGAGCAATCACTTAATTTTAGCATTTAAAAAAAAAATAAAATAGTTTTATTTTGTGTAGTGTTGACTGAGACAAAAATAAATAAAAATGTTTTATTTTAGCTAGTTGAAAAGGCAATATTTTTCATTTAGTGCAAACTTGACATGCTGAAAAAACTAAAACTAAAATACAATTTTATAAAAACCAGACATATAACACAAACAAAAACTACAAAAAAGATTAAAACACAAAATTACTAAAACTTTATAAGCAAAATTTCTGAAAACAGAAATAGAAAAATAAAAGCAGATCCAAAATAATATTATAATATTATAAAATAACACTTTGTAATTGTCAGTAAAGAAAATAATAATAATAATCATTAATGTTTGTTGATCAGCAAATCAGCATATTAGAATGATTTCTGAAGGATCATGTGACACTGAAGACTGGAGTAATGATGCTGAAAATTCAGCTGCAATCACAGAAATAAATTACAGTTTAACACATATTCACATAGAAAACCGCTGTTTTCAATTAGAATAATATTTCATATTTCTATTTTTCATTCAATAAATGCAGTCTTGGTGAGCAGAAAAGACTCCTTTCAAAAACATTTAAAATTATTACTGACCTCAAACTTATGAATGTAAGAATGCATATTGTAAGATGAACTTTAACCCCAACCGCTCTATCATTTTCCTGATGCGTCTTAAAGGTGGTGGAATTCTTTGACTAGTAAAACGCTTTATGATTTAAGGAAACAGTCTGATTGGATGTCAGCGATATTAGAGATTTCTCTTGCTTTTCTTGTGGAAATGTCAAGTCTTTTCGTCCCTTTCGTATCTTTGTGTAATAATACATCATATCCCATAATATTCTCACAATGACCCTTTGCTTCATAATCACTGTTATTAAAATCTCCATGGCGATGCGCGGCTCTCCCACCAATCGGCTTTCATCTGGCGCGCCGCGGGAGCAGAGACAGAGAAATGACTTTTATTCTGCTCTTTGTTCTGCCGCTTTGCTGTTTTTAGCTCTTTCTCTTCACGTCCCTCCCGGTGTTTTTGGTTGCGGAGCGTCTCCGCAGGACCACGACTTCATTGTCATCAAATGCTTGTTCTCGCGAATCTCGCTTTTCCTCTTTCCGAGTGAAACGGGCACCGAAGGAACCGGAGGCCTGGCGCTCTGCTTTGTGCTGACTGTAAAATAAAAGTAGAAATAAAGCTGCGTGTATCGCTCTGAGCGGCTCTCGTTCACATCTGTCGCCCTCCACTCGCCGCAGTCAGCAAAATAAGACCAAAAACTTGCATGTTTAACTTTACAAAACCTTGAGTCAAAAAACTGTATGAATCTAAATGTGCATGTTAATGTACAGTATTATATATTAAAAACCAGATTTAGGTATTTTTGATGAATACACATATGCATTTAAATAATATATAACAGATATACAGTTACAGTAAAACTAGACGGACAGATAAATAAAATAATTAATTAAATAAAACATTAATTTAAAACATTAATTTTGGCTGTTGCCTGAGAGTGTAGGTCAGATTAGTTTTAAATAAATTAAAATATTTAAAATAAAGTTAAGCAGAAAGTTTAAAATATTTTAAATAGGTAAGATGTTAGTTAAATAAAATCAAATATTTAAAAAATAAAAAATAATAAAAATAAATAAATAAAATACTATAAAATAAATGTTGACTGTTGGCTATTAGAAAGTAAGTCAGATTAGTTTGGTAAATAAATATAATATTTAAAATAAATGTAAAATAAATTTAAATATTTAAAATAAAAAAGTAAAATACAATGTATTTTAAACAAATATTTTTAAAGCGATAAAGTAAAAATATTTTAAATAAATTAAGATGTTATAAACTAAATAAAAAAAATAAAAATAAAATATAAAAATACATTTATAAAGTATTATAAAATAAAATATACTATCTTAAATTAATTTAAATATTTAGAATAAAATAAAACATTTAAATTAAATTAAAATACAATATATATTGTATAATACATATACATCATGTTTTAAAAAAAGACAAATATTTTAATCAACAATTATTACAACAATCAACAAGTATTAGTATTAGTAGAAAATAAAATAATTAATATTTAAAATAAAAAGGTGAAATTAAAAGAAATCTTAGAATAAAACTAGAATTACATATTTTTGGAATAATATATATATTTTTTTATTTAATTTTATTTAGTGTTACTAAAAGCAGCTTGTACTTTTTGCTTTTCACTTGTTTTTCTCATTTGTGAGTCTCTTTGGACAAAAGCTTCTGCCGAATGAATAAATGTGAAAGTAAATATGAATGACTAAATATGGTAATAATAATAATAATGATGAGGTTAAGTTTGTGTCTCTCGGTGGGTTTTGAGTGGAATTACGTTTGCGGTTTGTCATACGACGTGATGATGGTGTCGTGGTTTTCCGTGCCGTTGTTTATCTGTGTTTTATGGGTAATTAAAAGGAAATAGTTTGTCGGGTGATGATTGGATTTCATCTGAATGCCGGTCTGCGCTTGGAGAGGCCGTTGAGCCAAAGGACGATTTAATGAGTGTAATTATGAGCTGACGGTGAGACGCTGTGGGTACAGGAGCAATGAAAGCCTCGCACACACAATCACACGTGTAGAATCTTAATCATTTTTATCCCTGTTTCAATAAACCTGTGCTGGAGTTCGGGAATCCTGGAGTTTGATGAACTGCTTGTTTTCACATCTGCATCGTTGGTTCGGTCTGTCGGTCTCTCACTGTCTGTCCGTCTCGCTCTCGTCGGTTCTTGCGCTCAAATTTAATTTCAGTTTAGAGTGGTTTGTTGGCATGAATAAACTGACTTACTTGCCAAAGCTGTGCAAAAAAATTAAATAATGAAATATGGATAGATAGATAGATAGATAGATAGATAGATAGATAGATAGATGACTATGAGAATGTAAAAAAAAAAAAAATTTAAAATATTTAAATAAATATATAATGATAGAAATATTTAGAAAATAAAGTAAAATGTTTTAAATTAAAATATTTTAAATGTAACATTTTAAGTAAATTTTGACTGTTGACTGAGAAGGTTAAATCAGATTAGTTTGGAAAGTAAATTAAAAGATTTTAAATAAATCAAAATATTTAAAGTAAAAATTTGACTTGACTGGGAAGGTTAAGTCAGATTAGCTTGGAAAATATAATCAACATTTTTAAAAATAAATTCATTTTTTTTATTTAAATGTATTTTTATATTAAATAAACTAAAACAGAAATGAGCAATCATTTATTTTTTTGTTCTATTTATTAAAATATTAAAAATATACAAATATTTTTTATAATATAAAAATATTTAAATATTTGAAATATAACATTTGAAGTACATTTTGACTGCTGACTATGAGAAATAAGTCAGTTTGAAAAGTAAATTAAAAGATTTTAAACTAAATCAAAATATTTTAAGTAAAACTTTAACTGTTGACTGAGAAGTTTAAGTCAGATTAGTTTGGAAGGTAAAATCAAATATTACATAAATTGAAATATTTTGAATGAATCAAATTTGTTTATGATGAGATAAGTAAGTCAGATTAATTTCGAAAATAAAATAAAATGTTTTAAATTAAAATATATTTTAAATGTAACATTTTAAGTCAGTTGTGACTGTTGACTGAGAAGGTTAAGTGAGATTAGTTTGAAAAGTAAAATTAAAGATTTTAAATAAACTAAAATATTTAAAATGGTCATTTTAAGTAAATTTTGACTGTTGGCTATGAGTTGTATTTTGAAAAATAAAATAAAGGATAATTTAATATTTAAAATATCATTTTGACTGTTGAGTCAGTTTGAAAAGTTTAAAAAGATTTTAATTAAATTAAAATATTTTAAATAAAATTTTCACTGTTGACTGAGAAGGTTAAGTCAGATTTGGAAGGTAAAATCAAATATCTTAAATAAATGAAAATATGTTATAAATGAATAAAATTTGACTTGACAATGAGAAAGTAAGTCAGATTAGCTTGGAAAATAAAATGAAATATTTTAAATAAATTAAAATTTATTTTATTTATTTATTTAAATAAACTAAAGCAGAAATGAGCAATCATTTAATTTATTGTTTTATTTATTGTCATTAAAAGTAAAGGTGAAAAATAAGTCTAACTGATACAGAACCAAAGTTTAGTTTGTGGTTTTGTCAGTCCGTGTGTTTTAACTCGCTGGACTCATTTTTGTCCGTGTGGAGTGTTTGTTTATTTGTGATGATAAAGTGTTATTTGCATTTCTGACAATCTCTTTATTGTCATGCATCGGTACTTTACTCGAGAGAGAAACACACACACACACACACACACACTCTCATGATCATCTGAACCGCTTGATCACTGGTTGCATCCTTTGACTAAATGTTTGTGTTTGTGTGCGTTTTGTTCAGCGTTTGCACTCTCCGGTCGATCATCTTCAGAAACGAGCTGCTTTTATGCGTAATGAGCTTCATTAGAATACATTAGCCTAATGAGCTTTACTCCTGTTCCCCCGTCACTCATTGACTTTACTTTCAGCGTTAGAATATGTTTGCGTAAAGCTTGTTAATTAAATATCCCATAATCACCACACCTGCACAAACACACACACACACACACACTCACTCACGCAGCGCAAAGACAAACAAATTACAAACAAGAAAGTGTTAATAACACACATTCACACACTCTTCATCTCCTCCGTCTTCTCCTCCGTCCCTCTCGTCTCTCCTTCAGTTGAGTTCTTTCAGAAGTGCTTTGTTGGCACGAGAATCGGCTCACGGTGCCAAACGGTGTTGTGATTAAAATGCTAACGTCATGTGTCGCAGCTTAAATGTCTTATAAGGCCACAGCAGGGTGACGTCATCTCTCTGGAGTGTGTGTGTGTGTGATTGATGGGGTTTGTCTTTTCAGAGCTTTAATTGAGCATTAAGACACTCGCGCCTGCTGTACACTGAACATGAACACCATTAAATGCTGTTGCGTCGACACTCACTCACTAGAGAACACTTTGACCTGTAGTGTTTCTTGAGGTTGTTTGTTTAGACGGCTTTATTGGCACAGAATCGCAGATTAGTTTCAAAATGACAATCTACAGGTTGGGGTTGGTAAAATTTGTTTGAGGGAAGTTTCTTCTGTTCACCAAGGCTGCATTTATTTGATCAGAAATACAGTGAAATTGTGAAATATTATTTCAATTTCGAACAACTGTTTTCTACGACAGCATTTTAGTGCCCTGTTAAAAAAATCTAAAATTATGACATTATAATATTTTGAGCATAAACTCGAAATTATGAGAATAAAGTCGAAATATTTTGAGAAAAAAGACGAAATGTTTAGAGAATAAAGTAAAAATTACGAGAAAAAAGTTTCAAGAATAAAGTTGAAATGTTTCAAAATTAACGTCGGAATTATGAGAAGAAAGTTAAAAATATTTTGAAAATAAAGTTTGTTTTGAGAATAAAGTACGAGAATAAAGTTGAAATGTTTCAAGAATAAAGTTTTAATGTTTTGAGAATTAAGTCGAAATGTTTCAAGAATAAAGTTGAAATGTTTAAAGAATAAAGTAAAAATTACGAGAAAAAAGTCAAAATTACTAAAAGTTTAAATGTTTCGAGAATGAAGTTTGTTTTTAAAATTAACATTAAAACTATGAGAATAAAGTCAAAATGTTTCGAGAATAAAGTAAAAATTACGAGAATAAAGTTTAAATGTTTCAAAAATAAAGTTTAAATGTTTCGAGAATGAAGTCGAAATGTTTCAAGAATAAAGTTGAAATGTTTAAAGAATAAAGTAAAAATTACGAGAAAAAAGTCAAAATTACTAAAATAAAGTTTAAATGTTTCGAGAATGAAGTTTGTTTTTAAAATTAACATTAAAACTATGAGAATAAAGTCAAAATGTTTCAAGAATAAAGTAAAAATTACGAAAATAAAGATTAAAAGTTTCAAGAATAAAGTTTAAATATTTCAAGAATAAAGTTGAAATGTTTCGGAATTTACGTCGAAATTACGAGAATAAATTCAAAATGTTTTGAGGATAAAGTTGAAATGTTTTAAAAATTAAGGTTGCAATTATGAAAATAAAGTCGAAATGTTTTGAGAATGAAGTTGAAATTATGAGAATAAAGTTGAAATGATTTGAAAGTTGAAATGTTTCGAAATTGACGTAATTACGAAAATAAAGTTGAAATGTTTTGAGAATAATGTTTAAATATTTCGAAATTATGAGTATAAAGTCGAAAATGATTTTGGGAATGAAGTTAAAATTACGAGAATAAAGTTTAAATGTTTCGAGAAAATTTGAATTTGAAATTAACGTCGCAATTGCGAAAATAACGTCAAAATGTTTTGAGAATTAAATCGAAATTACAAGAATAAAGTCTAAATTTTTTGAGAATAAATTTGAAATGTTTTGAAATTAACGTCGTAAGTACGGAAATAAAATTGAAATGTTTTGAGAATGAAGACGAAATTATGAGAATAAAGTTGAAATGTTTTGAGAATAGTGTTTAAATATGTCGAAATTGATGTCAAATTTATGAGAATAAAGTTGAAATTTTTAGAGAATAAAATTGAAATATTTTGAAATTAAAGTGAAAATTATAAAAAAAAAAAGTTGAAATGTTTTGAGAATAAAGTCAAAGTGAGGCCTTTTGTAATTGCTACAAATAAATTCTGTTCATTTTGACTTTATTCTCAAAATATTTCGACCTTAATCTTGAAACATTTCAACTTTATTCACGAAACACTTCGACTTTATTCTCATAATTTTGACTTCATTGTCAAAACGTTTTGACTTTCAAAATATTTCAACTTTATTCTCAAAATATTACAACTTTAATCTCATTTTTATGTAGTTTTTGTAGTTTTCTATGTGAATATGTGTTAAACTCTAATTGATTCCTGTGATGCGCAGCTGAATTTTCAGCATCATTACTCCAGTCTTCAGTGTCACATGATCCTTCAGAAATCATTCTAATGTGCTGATTTGCTGATTATTATCAATGTTAAAAACAATATTTTTGTGGAAACCGTCATACGTTTTGTTTTCAGGATTCACAGATGAATGGAAAGTTCAAAAGAACAGCATTTGTTGAAACAGAAACGTTTTGTGACATTATGACTGTGTTTCCTGTCAGTGGTGTATGTTCACAGACTGTTTTGTTGTCAGGGTTCTTCATAACTACATGTTGTGGCGTATCGTGGCGGCGCTGAGCGAGCATCTCTCCACGGCGTTTCGCAGCACGATTCACGAGTTCTCGCGTGAGATCGACGGCACCGAGCGTCAGCTGGATCTGGAGCGTCTGTGTCTCAATCAGGCCAACAAACACTTCGGGATGGCGCTCGGCGCGCTCTTCGTCCAGCAGCACTTCTCCTCCTCCAGCAGAGCCAAGGTGAGCAGCACTGATCTCAGATCAAAAACTCCTTCTCATGTTCTTCTTAAGAAAGATTTTTTTTAAGGTTCTTAAAATATTTTGAGATATTTTTCAAGAATTGCACTGAAGAACATTCTTGTGAAATTTAACTTCAGAAATGTATCGACTTCTTTCTTAAGCATTTTTATTTCATTTGCATATCATATTTGTATTTATGCATAAAATACTAAAGTCTGTAATTAGAAGTCAAAGATCTTAATATGAACTAATTTTTCTCAAAACTAATTAAAATGAATTTAAAAACCGTTTGAGTCCCTAATTGAGTGGATTTTGTAGAGCTGTTATTGAATTTTGAATTGAGCAAAAATTCACTTATATAATAATACTTTATGTTATTATTGATTATTGGTGCCACTTCAGAGAAATCATGCATAATCCCTAGTAAACGTAATATGTATTATATGTAGCTATATTTTGTAATTTATAATTTAAACACCCTACCAAATTCATTAAATATCTTACCTTTGGATGATTTAAGACAAGTTTGAGGTTTACCAGGGTTATTACAGTTAACTAACATTGAAACTGAAATTATAAAAACATTTTATTGCTTGAAATAAAATAAAATAAAATAAAATAAAATAAAATAAAATAAAATAAAATAAAATAAAAAACTGTAATATTTTAGTGATACTTAAATAACAATAGTCCTAACTTTACAAACGTAAGAAGTTTTTAAAACATATTTTTTTAGTAATTTAAATTATGATGATGATGATTATTATTATTATTATTATTATTAAGTTAAATTAAGTTTTGTCTTTAGAACAATCTCATAAAAACAGATAAAAACATTCTTAAGATTTTTTTTTTTTTTTTGGAATATTAAATATTCATAACAATATTCCTAAATTAGAAATAAATAAATAAAAAATAAAATAAAATAAAATGAAATACTTAAACTTAAGAAGTTTTAAAACAAAAACAACAAAACAAAAATAAATAAATAATAATAATAATTATTATTATTATTATTATTATTAAGTTAAATTAAGTTTTGTCTTTAGAACAATCTTACAAAAATAGATAAGAACATTCTTAAGAATTATTATTTTTTATGTATTTATTTATTTTTTGGAATACAAAATATTCATAACAATATTCCTAAATTAGAAAAAAATAAAATAAAATAAATAAAATAAAATGCATAAATAGTCCTAACTTAAAGAACTTAAGAAGTTTTAAAAACATATTTTTAAGTTAAATTAAGTTTTGTCTTTAGAACAATCTTATAAAAACAGATTAAGATTTTTTTTAAGGAATACAAAATATTCATAACAATATTCCTAAATTAGAAAAAAAAAAAACTAAAAATAAAATTAAATTAAATAAAATTAAATTTAAAATAAAAACATAAAATATATATATATTTTTAAAAAAGCTGATCAAAAATATCCTAAAAACTATAATATTATTATTACTATTATTTTTTATTTATTTTTTTTTTTTTAAGTTAAATTAAGTTTTGTCTTTAGAATAATCTTATGAAAACAAATAAGAACATTCTTAAGATTTTTTTTTTTTTTTTTTTGGAATACTATAGATTAATACAATTACAGAGTAAAATAGGACATTACAACTTTTTGTCCCCACCTTTTTTCCTACAAAACTGCATATAAATTTCCTGTTATGCTATATTATTAATAAAATATTTATGTGTCCAAATTTTGGATTCAATCTTTTTTTTTATCAGCTTCTTTTTCCAGTTATCACAAGTTTTGTATTTCTTTTTGGAATTTGTTGATTGTAGGTTTCACTGATTTAAGGTCACGCACCTCAATTTTTGAGTGAACGTTGCCAAAATTGTCCACAAATGATACTTTTTTTTTTTTACCTAAAATCTGTGCATGTGTTCAGATCAATGCAGTATTTGGTGCTAATACAGCGTGACTGACTCACGAGCAGATTCACGAGCAGTTTCTCGTCTCTTCTGAAATGTGAAATTACTGGAGTGTTTTTTTTTCAGGAGCTTCAAGAAGTTCAGTCTCCACTTTGTCTTGTGTAATAGAGATACTGAGAGATGCCATTTCTAATTTGTCTTTCCTATAGAAAAGTGCTGTCTTGTGTCTCTGGTGACGTCTCTCCGTCCTCTTTCTTTTCTAAAGCAGTCGATCTGTTTTTCTTCCACCGGCCCCATGTTTGTTTACCTTTCATCTCGCTTCCTTCCTTCTGTGCTCTTCTCAGATAGATAGAATGATGGATGGATCAAATCGCACTTCTTTTGAGGAAGACGTGGCTCCCAGATGGTTTGCGTGGCGGGGTGTATAGATTTGTGGAAATCCTCAGTCAAAATGTCACTTTCGTCAGACGAGCGCAGGCTTTTGCCATTTTTCCAGCTTGCGGTGGCTTTCATTCTGTTTTCCAGCGAAAGAATCATCCAGATCTCTTTAGAGTTTCTATGAAAGGAATAATTCATCCACAAATGACTTTCTTTCTTCAGTGAATCACAAAACCATTGTAAAATGTTCTTGTTTTCTCTTTTACACACACTGTCATTTAGAAGGTCTCTTCTGCTCACCAAGACTGAATTTATTTGTTTTAAAATACACTAAAAATAGTGAAAAAATATTAGAATTCAAAACAACAGTTTATCTGTTAAACTATAATTTATTTCTGTGATCAAAGCTGAATTTTCAGCATCATTACTCGTCTTCAGTGTCCAGTGATCCATCAGAAATCATTCCAATATGCTGATATCTAATATTTGAGGTCGTCTCAGGTAATCGTGACAGCGGATGACCAGCTTTTAAATGGAGGTTTCAGCTGACTTGCTTTTCTAATTACAAATGTGAATGATTTTTGTCACTTAGAAGTTTCTGCTGCTTATTAAACGAATATGAATGTTAAAAGATATTGAGCGGCCCTCATAGAAACTGTGCTGGTCTGATTTATTATTACAGTTCACTAAAACTAAAATTAATCTTTATTTGAATTAAAATAAGTCTTTATAAATAATACAAAAAAAATAAAAATAAATAAATATTTTTTTCAGCTGGTTGCCAAAGTATAATTCATTTTATTTCCATTGCATTTTAATGGCACTAAAATAACTAAACTTAAATAAACTAAAAACTAATAAATAAAAATGAAAAAAAAAAAAAAACTATATAGACGTTAAAAATGCATAACAAAACTAAAACTAAAATTCAAGTGATAACAGAAAATATAAAAATATAATTCAGAAAATACATATATCATATACAGTATGAGTAATTTTGTTATGTTTTGAGATATGGTAAGGATATATATTTTTTATTTCTCGTTTATATATTAAATAAGCATGTGGTGATGTCTATGAAGTGAATTAAATGTTTAATAATAGTAATAATAATAATAATAATAATGTTTAATTTACATGGCGCTTTACCTGAGCTCAAGGACACTACACAAAGAGCAGTAATTTAACAATCTAACATTTAATTTAAATCAAATTTAAATCAGAGAAAAATAAAAATAAAAATTAATTGACAATATTAAAAAGATACTTATACATGTCAAAAATATAGAAATTATAAATATATTACATATGTCATGAGTAATTTTAGGTTATGTTTTGAGATAATAATAATAATAATAATAATAATAATAATAATAATATGTTTAATTTATATGGTATCTTTCCTGAGCTCAAGGACGCTTCACAAAGAGCAGTAATGTAACAATCTTTTTTTTTTTGAGAAATAATAATAATAATAATAATAATAAATTTATTTAGTGCCTTTCCTGAGCAGTAATGTAACAATCTATCATTTATATTAAATAAAATTTAATTTAAGTTATTTTAATCAAAATAAACCTTTATAAAATTAATAAATAAAAAAATATATATTTCGGCTGGCTGCCAAAGCATAATTCATTTTATTTCGAATGCATTTTAATGGCACTAAAATAACTACAATTAAATAAACTATAAGCTAATAAATAAAAATGAATTAAAATATATAAACATTTAAAAAAAAAAAAGACTAATTACAAAAATGTATTACAAAATTACTAACTAAAATTTAAGTGAAAACAGAAATTTTGTTTAATAGACAATATTAAAAAAACTATATAGTATATCAATGAACACTAAAATAACACTTGTACATGTCAAAAATATTGAAATTATAAATATATCACATATATAATGAGTAATATTTGGTTATGTTTTGAGAAATAATAATAATAATAATAATGTTTAATTTATATAGCACCTTTCCGCTTCACAAAGAGCAGTTACATTTCATTTAAATTTAATTTAAGTTAACATTTAAATCAAAGATACTTAATGTCATTTTGTTATTTTCCTTCAAGGTTTTAAACAAGGTTTTAACACGACGTTTCTTGATAGTTTGTCTTCAGTCAGTTTTAGTTCACACACACCGTTCACCCAATCAAATGTGACGGCTCCTTTGATTGACATCTTGTCTCCGCCCCCGTCCACAGGTACAGGAGCTGGTGGAGGACATTAAACACTCGTTAGATCAGAGACTACAGGAGCTCGACTGGATGGATGAAGAAACCAGAGACGCTGCACGAGCGAAGGTGAGTCTGTGATTCTCGTTCAGAGCTCACTCATGTTCCAATCCGACTTTTAACAAACAATAATAAGACAGAGCTGTAAAGTGAACGTGGAGCAGCTCAGATCATATCGAGTTTGTATTGAGACTATGGTTTGTCTTGAGCAAATCTGAGCTCAGTTATTGTGAAATGTCTTTCTCTCAGCTGCAGCACATGATGGTTATGACGGGTTATCCTGACTTCCTGTTAAAGCCTGAACTTATCGACGAGGAGTACAGGGTAAGACGCTTCTGACGATCACACGACCCGAATCCAGACGATGGTTTGAGCTCAAATCCTTTTGTTTCTCCTCAGTTTGATGTGAACGAGAAAACGTACTTCAAGAACATCCTGAACAGCATCAAATACAACATCAAACTCTCCATCAGGAAGATCCATAAGGAGGTGGACAAGACCACGTGAGTTTGACACGACGACACAGGAAGTGATGTCACTGCCGCCTTTCAGCGTACGAACCACTGATCTATAATAGAGAACTGGATGGCTCATGACGTCATAGAAGTGAAGCCATTGCGCCGCCATATTGCTATTCCCTACACACAGAAAAAAAATGGTGCTTCAGCGGTTCTTCAGCGGTTCTTTGGTGTGATTGTGGTGCTATTTTGCACCGTTAGTGTATAAAGAACCGGTCAAGCCCCTGTCTGGTTCTTCAGTGGTTCTTTGGGGTCATTAAGGTGCTATATAGCACCACTGCCATACAAACAACCTGTTAAACCTCTGAATAAGGATCTCTAACTCTCTCTTAAACTCTTCAGTTGGGGAAAGGATTAAAAACAACATTAACATACAGTGTATTTCCTGAAGATCTTTTTGCCCCTAAGGCGCCCATAAGGAAATATTTCCCACATAAGACCTTTTGACCTTAGAAAAGCATAAAAGTGATTCAAGACATTTTGCCATTGTAGTAAATATATTTACTACTATTGTAGTAATACAAGCCCCTATGATTGTTTCTATTGAGCACCATTTTTGTTGAAGTAATAAAATGCTATACACAGCAAAATCCCCAGTGTTAATTTAACACTCTGAGTGTGGACACATATAAACACTGAAGCAGTGTTAAAGAGATAATTAGGTGATTAACAAAGTGATGATTGATCATTATTGAAGACACCTGATGTTAATAAGCAGAATCACCAAAGGAGAAAACCAACATTTTTAAGCAACCATTATAGTGGTCAGTGTTTGCATTAGTTGGGCTCTTGACCCTTAAATCTTCAATATTAGGTCTTGTTTGGCTGCAATTACTGAGTTATAACAGCCAGACAAGCAAAGAGCAAAAGGCGATAAGATGGCATTGACTGTGCTTGACTTAATCATCATATAGTGACTTGAGTATTTGACATAGAATTTTCTTACAGATTACAAAAAAAAACTGTGAACAAAAGATCAATCAGTTTTGCCATAATCAGACAGATGATGGAAAAAAAAGTTGATCTTAATTTAGACACACAGACATGAAGAATCAGTGTGAGAATCACAACAACGGTGACCATCAAAAAGCGTGTTGTAGCCAATCAGAACTCATCCGTGACTCCCATCATGCATTGCGGCATGAATAAATGATGAGAGTTCAGAGTTGATCTGTTTATCTGAATATGCCGTTTGTCACCATTGTTGAGATTCATGGGCTGGTTCTTGATGTCTATGTGTGCCTAGGTGAAATACTTCTTTTTAAACAGGTTGTAAAAAAAATCTTTCCAAAATGTGTAGGAAGTGCTGGATCTTCTGTGGATTGTCAAGGCTATTACAATAAACAAAAACAAAAAAAAAACTAACTTAGAGATTAGACTCTAGGTGATTTACATCAAACAATGAATATGTTAAAACATAATCACCTGGTGACTTGAGCTTTTGGCTTGTTTGGCTGTTTGAACTCAAATACAGCAGCCAAACAAAATCTAGCATTAAAGATTTAAGGGTCAAGAGCCCAACTAATGCAAACACTGACCACTATAATGGTTGCTTAAAAATGTTGGTTTTCTCCTTTGGTGATTCTGCTTATTAACATCAGGTGTCTTCAATAATGATCAATCATCACTTTGTTAATCACCTAATTATCTCATTACCTTTAACACTGCTTCAGTGATTATGTGTCCACACTCAGAGTGTTAAATTAACACTGGGGATTTTGCTGTGTGTGGTACATCTGATGGTTCTACATAGAACCATTTGACAAAGGTGCCATATAGCACTAAAAGTGGTTCCCCTATGATTACGAGCCAAAGAACCACTTTTAGTGCTATATAGCACCATTTGTTTTTAGAGTGTAGTATTCGCAAACATTCTATTGAATGAATAGGAAATAATACGACTTTAATGAGAAAACATCACCTAACAAGTCAGCGTATTCATATCTGACGTCTCACTGTACATTCTCACAACGCAAACGTCCTAAGCATGTAAACGGTTATTGTTTAATGTCGGGAATTCCCTCTGCTTATTAAAAAGTTACGTTCATATACATTACAGTAGCGAACATCATATGAACATGATAAACATTGGACGTTCACCGTTTACAAATGACAAAATGCTCATCCTGAAAACTTTTTTTAGATTTATGCTTTGTATACATATAATTAGCCTTGTACAGTTAATAATTGTTTGTGCTGTTTTTTTATAGTGTTTTTATTCGTAAATTCGTTACAGGCTAAATGCACATTTCAACAATGATTTCATTAACATCATTTTGAAGCAGGTAATGATTTAAACGTTTAATTCAGCCTACATAACATTCATGTTGAGATAAATGTTAATAATAAACGTTAATAATGCAAAAATGTTAAATATAACATTTGAAATATAGGAATATTAAATGATTTAAATAACTAAAAAGATAAAATGAAAATGAAACGTTAAAAATGAAACTAAAACTGTCAGCAGATGCCGTTAAGTCACTGATTTTATCACTGAATCATTCATTCAGGAATGAAGCGACTCTTTAGGAATGGGTAATTGAATCAATGGCTCAGATTCGTTTAAAAACGCCCGTTCATTCATAAACTGAACACATCTGTGTTTGAATAGAGATGCGGCTTAGTAGTGACTGTTTCAGACTATTTTCGTTGACGAAATTGAGCAAAATCAGGTAGTGTTATAGTCAGATAAATGTAATTTAAGGCACTTAATATAATAGAATTTGCGCAATCTTTAAGAGTTTTAAATAGATGTTGCTCACTTAGGGACATTAAAATATGCACATCATAACTTGGAGAAATAACGCTGACTAATTACAACACAGAGCAATATAACAGGCTTGTATTGTATTATTTATTGTATATTCGAATCAATTTCAGATACTAATTCCAGATATATGTTCATGTTTACTATTTCCTGCATAATTTCTTACGTTAAGAAATATATTTTGTGTTGGATCAGAACTGTGTCGGCAAGTGCGCAGCTGACACACCCACCTGAACGATTCCCAAACATCGCTTATCCTGCTCGAAAGACGATAAATACTGCAGATACGATTTTAAGTAAAAATTAATTTACATACACATATCATAAAAACTAGTCCTGAGTGACTGAGATGCTTAAAATCGGGTGATTTTAGGTCAGTGGTTTAGCTGTGAGTCAATGGTGCTCTCTGCCGGTAGGGAATAGTAAGATGGCGGATCGAACACTTCCGGTGGCTTCACTGCCTGACGGCAATTTGGAACGCAGTGAGCAATCCAGTCATTATATATAGATCAGTGGTACGAACAGAGGGACTTTACTGTTGATTTCAAAGAGAAAGTGCTTTGGGTTTGTTTAAAAGGACAGAGAGAACATGAATAGAATTATCACATCTCTAATAACACGCCATGTGCGTTTCGACTAGATTTTAAAAGGTTTGTTCCTGCGTTTGTCACAGATGGTTTTGTGATTGATCGTAAAACAGCCTCTGATGAGTCTGGAAACAGACGTTGAGCTGGTGTTTGTGTGATCAGACGGACAGATTGTGTCTGAACACGACGGTCAGAACAAAGAAAAACGAGTGTCTGTGAAAACCTCCGGACCTCTGGAGCCAAAACACACACACTTATACACGGTTTCCACACCTACAACTGATTCATGAAATGTTCAATACATTTTGAATCAGTTTTAATCATTTTTTAAGTTGGCTTGAGAAAACCAACTTACTGAAATGCTGTTTAAACTTATAGACAAGCCTGCTATCTACAGTCATGCTAGTAACTTTCTAATCATGCTAGACACATGCTAACAATCATGCTAACAAGATGCTAGTAACATGCTAATCATGTAAGACATGGTAACAACATGCTAGTAACTTGCTAATGAACATGCCATCTGTCTATAGCTTGCTAATCATGCTAATAACATGCTAATCATGCTAGAAACACGTTAGCAACATGATAATAATGGTAACAACATGTTACTAATTGCTAATAATGCTAACAAGATGCTAGTAACATGCTAATCATGTTAACGACACAGTAGCAACATGCTAGTAACTTGCTAATCAACACGCCATCTGTCTATAGCTTGCTAATCATGCTAACAACATGCTAATCATGCTAGAAACACGCTAGCAACATGCTAATAATGGTAGCAACATGTTAGTAACTTGCTAATCATGCTAACAAATGCTAGTAACATGCTAGTCATGCTATGAATATGCTAGCAACATGCTAGTAACATGCTAACAATATGCCATCTATCTATAACTTGCTAATCATGCTAACAACATGTTAATTATGCTAGAAACATGCTAGTAATTGCTTATAAACATGATAACCACATGCTAATAATACTAGCAACATGGTAGTAACTTGCTAATCATGCTAACAAGATGCTAGTAACATGTTAATCATGTTAAAGACATTGTAGCAACATGCTAGTAACTTGTTAATCATGCTAGAAACATGCTAGCAACATGTAATATATCTATAACTTGCTAATCATGCTAAAACACGCTAACATGTTAATCATGCTAGAAACATGCTAGAAACATGCAATATATATAACTTGATAATAATGCTAAAACATGCTAATCATGCTAACAGCATGTTAATAACTTGCTAATCATGCAAAAACCATGCTAACACCATGCTAATCATGCTAGCAACATGCTAGCAAGCTGATAGTAACTTGTTAATCATGTTAGAAACATGTTAGCAACATGCTAATCATGTTAAAACATGCTAACAACATGTTAATCATGTTAAAACATGCTAGCAACATGCTAATCATGGTAGAAAAACATACTAAAATAAATAAACATACTAAAACATGCTAACAACATTCCAGTAACTTGCTAATCATGATAGAAACATGGTAATCATGTTAGCAACACGTTAGTACCATGCTAATCATGTCAAAGACATGCTAGCAACATGGTAGTAACCTGCTAATAATGCTAGAAACATGCTAGCAAAATGCTAGTAACTTGCAATCATGCTAGTAATTTGCAATCATGCTAGCAACATGCTAACAGCATGCTATTTAAACTGTCTGGTCCGGCTTTCTCAGGTCAACTTCAAAATTTGCCTTGACAATCATGCTTCTGTTTTGATTTTTAAAAATTATTTTTAAACATTTCGTGTATGAAATGTGCTGTATAAATAAACAAACTGATCTGTGTCCAGTAAAACACAATATTCTGCATTAAAATGTGTGTGTGTGTGTGTGTGTGTGCGTTTCCACAGGTGGCTTCTTCCACCACAGGCATTAAATGCGTATTACCTACCAAACAAAAACCAGATGGGTGAGTATCATCAACACACCCCTGAATATTGAGACACCGGCATCAGTAAGATTTCTTTTAATAGAAATGAACTCTTTTTATTCATCAAGGACACATTAAATTAATCAAAATTGACAGTAAAGACATTTATAATGTTACAAAAGATTTATATTTGAAATAAATGCCGTTTTTTGAACTTTTGAACTTTCTATTCATCTGTGAATCCTGAAAAATAAAATGTATGATGGTTTCCACAAAAATATTCTGTTTTCAACATTGCTAATAATCATAAATGTTTGTTGAGCGGCAAATCAGTATATTAGAATGATTTCTGAAAGATCATGTGACACTGAAGACTGGAGTAATGATGCTGAAAATTCAGCTGCGCATCACAGAAATCAATTACAGTTTAACAGATATTCACATAGAAAACAGCTAATAATATTTCACTATTTTTACAGTATTTTTGATCAAATACATGCAGCCTTGGTGAGCAGAATAGACATTAAAAATGTTTTAAATGCTAGTGTATATTATCATCCTATGCATTTCTTTTTCTGTCACGGTGAGGGCTTTCCACTGACTTCTGTTGTTTTTAACAACACAGAATTTGTACGTCTTCACTATGGCATTATTTATTATATGCATTAATTTGTTCTCCAGCTGCACCTCACAATGAAGATGATTTCAGCTTTCATCATTATCTGGGATAATAAATGCCACCTGTTAGAGGATCAATACAGACAGATAGAGACAGAGAGAGAGTTCATTTTCATCTTTTGTTCATTTTTCATTTCTTTTCTTGCTCATCTAAAGGCTTTTGCAATACAACGTACTGTTTGTCATGCCAGTAAAGCTGATTTGAATTTGACACTGAGTGAGACAGAAACAGAAAGAATCCTCATTAACTCAGAGCATCGTGTTTTTATATTTCTCTTCACTTCATCATTTTAAGCATTTTAAGCTCTTTGTTTCTCTTCAGTTTTTCCTGCAGGAATTCTCCAGCCGACTCTCTATGATCCCGAATTCCCTCAGTGAGTATCACAGTCATTCCTCTGATGATTCCTGATGTCATAGTGTGAATACACACGTGTTGCATCTTCACTAGCGGCCATTGCAGTGACTGTAACACAGGATTGTAAACTTAAAGGAGAAGTTCACTTCTAGAACGGAAATTTACAGATGATTTACTCACCCCCTTGTCATCCAAGATGTTCATGTCTTTCTGTCTTCAGTTGTAAAGAAATTATATTTTTGAGGAAAACATTTCAGCATTTCTCTCCATAAAGTGGACTTCAGTGGTGCCCACGAGTGAACGTCCAAAATGGTTTAAATGCAGCTTCAAAAGGCTCTAAATGATCCCAGCCAAGGAAGAAGGATCTTATCTACTGAAACGATTCGTTATTTTCTACATTTTTTTTACAATTTATATACTTTTAACATCAAATGCTCATCTTGTCATGTTAGAAACATGCTAGCAACATGTTAATCATGTTGTAAACATGCTAAGAACATGCTAATCATGCTAGCAACATGCTAGCAACATGCTAGTAATATGTTAATCATGCTAGCAACTTGCTTATCACGTTAGAAACATGATAACAAGACGTTAATAATGCTAGCAACATGCTAGTAACTGGCTCATCATGTTAAAACATGCTAACAACATGGTAATCATGCTAGCAACATACTAGTAACTTGTTAATCATGCTAGTAATTTGCTAATCATGATAGAAACTAGAGGTCGACCGATGTATCGGTTTTGCCGATTAATCGGCACCGATAGTTGATTGGCGGAACTATCGGTTATCGGCAAAAATCCATGCCGATAGTTTTTTCCAGGTTGGGTCCGTTGCTGGAGCGGCTGAGAATGTCGTCATTATACAGCAAAGTCCCTACAGTCTTTGTTATACAGCACAAGAGCGGCCTCTAGTGGCGGAAATCACTGACAGCACGTGCCGTTTGTTTAGACGCGTGACACTGCGCTGCACAGAGCGGGACACTTCAAAGACGGATTTAAAACATCGACAACGAAACGGTGTGTACTGTAGTGCATGTTTTCATGTCATTACTAAGCAATGAATTTGTTGACTAGATGCTGCATTAGTAGAGAAATGACAGCAGTATACTTTTGCCCATTTGATGATCAAATAAAGTCTTGTAGACGCCACTTGAATTGAATGTGACGTGTCCGGTGTGTGTGATACCGGAGAGCTGCGAGTTCTTCTAGAGGCGGTGCTGTACTTTTGCCCGTTGTGTGACTAACATATTTTTATATTTTGATTAGATAACCACAAATGTTCTACAATAGAAGCAGTTAAATTGTGAAAGTACACAATATCCATATGTATGCAATTTCAGCACTGTGGCCTTTGTGTAGATATTTAAAGATGGCCATCTTTAGCTTGATTGTTGATGTAATTGTAGCACTTTACAATATGAGTCCATTTGTAACATTAAGATTGATAAAAGCTGTAGAATAGAAATATTGTTCCTTGTTAGAGTGTGTTAATTTCAGCATTCACTGATGTATTTTAAAAAAATGTGTTGCTTTTGTTAACATTAATGAACAATGAACTAACTATAATGATCAATGTATAATTAATATTAATATTTGTATTCATTTACAAAGTATGGTTCAGTAGGCTTTTTTTTTTTTAAATAGTAGAGTACTATTTATTTTCCGTTCAGTATCCATTTTAAAAACTATTGGTCGATTAATCGGTATCGGCCAGTGTGGTCCAACCTAGTTATCGATATCGGTAAAATCCAATATCGGTCGACCTCTAATAGAAACATGCTAGCAACATGCTGGTAATTTGCTAATCATGCTAAAGCATGCTAACAACATGCTAATCGTGCTCGAAACATGCTAGCAACATGTTAGTAACTTGCTAATCACGGTAGAAACATGCTAACAAGATGTTAATAATGCTAGCAACATCCTAGTACCTGGCTAATCATGTTAAAACATGCTAACAACATGCTAGCAACATGTTAGTAACTTGTTTATAATGTTAGACACATGTTAGCAATTTGCTAATCATGTTAGCGACATGCTAATCATGCTGTAAACATGGTAATCATTCTAACAACATGTTAGAAACATGTTAACAACATTCTAATAATGCTA